>NC_142339.1:47826369-48091369 GCF_054954075.1 Amborella trichopoda
ATAGTTGTGAGTAATTAACTAATAACCGCCATTTTACATTGAATAAGTGGATTATTTATAACTTGCAGGTTATTTCAAGAGAGTCAAAAGAATTTGGATTGGGAGAGTTTAAGTACTACTTGACAGTGGTGGCAAGCGGCATATTGTGCCAAGTTTTCTTAATCGGAAGTTTCAGTTTCATCTTGTACACCTCTTCTCTCCTCAATGGCATTCTTTTGGCAGTGCGATTGCCTTTGAACAGCATATTAGCAGTCATCTTTTTCCATGAGAAGTTTAGTGGAGAAAAGGGCATGGCCCTGGTTTTATGTTTGTGGGGGTTTGCCTCTTACTACTATGGAGAACACATTCAATCAAAGAAGAGGGAGGCGGTTGTAAGGGATATAGAGATTAACCACTTGTAATGGCCATAAGAAATTAAAGGGGATCCTCATGCCTGGTTGGACTCCAAATTCCAACTAATCAACCCAGTTGTCTGAAGCAGAACTTAGAAAACACGAATTTGGTGTCGACTTGGACACTCGAATTTGAGCCGGGTCACTGATTCCTGTTTCAGTGAGCCGATTTTGGGCGAGTCAGTCCTGAAAAACCACATGTCAGTTGTGAATTCAAGTTGTGGAAATTTTGTTCCAAGATCTTTTGAATTACATGGAAAATTTTGTGTTAGGTGAAAAATTGAATTAATCCTTTTTACATGATATGAATTAGATGAATTGCATGTAAGACTAGGTTGAGTTAGTTTTTTGGGTTTAATTTTTATTATTAGTTCTAATTATATTAGAATTAGGATTAAGATGTCTAAATAAAGTCCATTAATAATAAATAAATTTAGAGTTTTATTTCAGATTTGAGTAAATTTGAAAACATCATTTTCTTGAATTCTTGCGAATTATACAAAGCCATTGAAGTTAGGTTTCGTAGCTTTCGTTGTTGTCTCCAAACAATTATGTAGTATCACCAAATGTTGCTCTCTCTTTGAACTTAAATTAAAGTGAAACCCAAAAGACAGATCTTTACCATGGATTTGTCACCAAAAGTAGCAAAAGAAGTTTACAAGACGCAGAGTTCATCCACAAACCTGATCTTCATCTTACAAGAAATTCCATCTCCCAAAACTCGGCATAATTATTGGCATTCACCCTCTGTCTTTTTCTTCTTTTTTTTTCTTTTTTTTTTTTTTTTTTTTTTTTTTGAACAATTAACTATATCTTTTCATTGATGAAATAAAAAATTACAAAAAGGAAATAAAAACAAAGAAAGCAAAATCAAGAAAGGTGAGAAGCGGAAGGAGTAGTCCGGGGAAGGTGACACAACAATGCCTTTGGCCAAAGCAGCCACGCTTCTATTTCTCTCCCTATGAACGTGTACAAGTTGAATCTCCCTACCACGAAGGCAAAGTTCTATTCGATCCCTGATATGAACCCTCTACCAAGGGATTGAAGAAGGCAATCTACGCCCCTCAATTACATTCATAGAATCTCCTTTAATGACCACCCGAGTGCAAATGTCCTTAATAACATTCATAGAATCTCCTACAATAACCACCCCCGTCCTTAATAACATTCATAGAATCTCTTACAATAACCACCCCCGTGTACAAGTGTCGTCCAACCTGTTGACCCATGAAAGAGGGCTAGATATATCCTTGGACATTGCTCATATATAAGTAATTAAAAATCAATACCGGTGTACACATCGCATACATAAATTATTAAAAATCAATAGGGGTACATGAGAGGATTCGAACTCGGTTCATTTTGAGCTACCCTGCTCATTCTACTGCCATTTGTTCCACTTGTTTGATATTCTGTAAAAAAGAGAAACTATATTAAATAGAACCAAAATATAAAATTTGAAAGTATAGATATATCTAGCAGTACCAATTATTTAGGTGGATATAGTGAACACCTGCCATACTCATAGACACCTAAACTTATATCAGTATCCACATAACCCTGGTTTTTGCAACCTTCAACAAAAAAAAAATACATGTCAAGAAAAAGAAATGATTCCTCCTATATGAAGATAATTTACATCTCAAAATTGTAGTTGGACCATTAGAGAACTGGAAATCAAACATATCTGCCATAAATCCTGATCCTTATATTCACTTCAAGATATAAGAATTACAATTATCACTGGTGATATAAAATATTGGCATACCAAAACATCGGTAATATATGGATTTTATTTCAAAAAGCCGGTGAAAAAATTGGGTCAAAAAATACGGATCATCAAGAAAAAGATAAGTTATAGAATCATGAATATTTAGGATTTGTTTAAAAAAATGAAGTGAAAAAATCAGATGTGTGAAGATGATTTGTAGCTATTATATACATATATTACAACTATTAAACAATAACTTAATAGCTTTACTAGTGTCATTAGAGTAATACTTGTAATTTTTGTTGAAACTTTTAGTAAATCCAGTGACAATGCTTACTCTGTTGTTACAACAAAAATGTATGTAGATTTATTGGGAGCATAAAATGAAACAACAACAATAATACTAAACACCATAACTAATTAGCAAATAACAAGGACTGTAAACCAAGGTATAGAATTATTTTTCAAAGAAAAGATAAAAAACACCATGGATTGCAGCTAATTAGAAAAAACGTAAAGACCCAAATATTTAAAATAGTGGTCCATCCAAAATGTTATGTTGTATACACAGATGAAATAAAAAATAAAATATGAAATTAATCAAACATGTCTATGCATAAAAAAAAGCAACAAAATGCTCAAGCAAATTTGAATCTTGCACTAAATTCATAGATACCTAAATATTTAATATCATTCAATCTCTCTCTTGTTCTTTATAAAGACGCTATGGGTTTAAAGGAACAAAAAAAGATTTTTCATTGGGTTACTCTTCTTCTAATCCTACCTATTATTTTAAGATATACAATTGCTTTGATTTTTTTTTTTGGAGAATATATTGCTTGTATTTTTTCGTACCCTGTTTTAAGGGAACTCATTGGTGAAATGTTTTATGGAATTTTTTGTTAAATCAAGATTCTTAATTTACTCCCATTGCTAATGTACTACTTATCTCTAAACCAAACTTTAATAATATTAAGCTATTGAAGAAATAAAGTTATAGCGAATAAGTGTTTTTGTAAAGAGATAAAATACAGATTTATATTGGTTCCATTAAAAAAATGATATTTGTTGAACATCTTTTGAAAAACTCGGGGTTCTTAAAGGAATTAAGAAAATCAAAGATTTTTTAAAAAATCATATTTTAAACAGAAACTTGCTAACTATAGGTAGTAGCCTATACCTAGTTATCATGTTGTGGTTTTCAATCCGATTTTTGAAAACGTATTTTTGATCCGAATTTATCCCTTGGCTTTTTGAAATAAAATCGATATATTACTAATGGTATGCCGATATTTTATTATTCACCGACCTGCTAACTATGGTATTAGTACTACCACCACGACCACGTGCAGCCCTAATATGTGACTTTTATTAGGAAAGGGACCGAGGGATAGAGAAAGCTTTGTGGCCCATTTGCATATGCTGCAGGAATGTGATGCCCACCAACTATGTAATCAACATTTATGAGGACATAAAATTACTTTCCACCAAAGGGGTTAACAATATTTGTATATTATCCTTTCCTCTCCATAAAATCTACCCAATTTGAAACTAGCATGAAATTGGTACTTTTAGAATTGGAATATTTGAAAAGGAGATTGGAGAGCTGAAGTAATTGGGTGCCTTTCATAATGAGGCAACCAGTGGGCACTTTTGCAAAAGTCGAAAGATTTTGTACTACCACTAGAACATACTGTCCATTTACTCCATTAGGTGAACAGCAACACAGGAGTACTTCTAGAACCCCAAATTTTAGGGGTCTGCCCTCTTTAACCTAGTGACTGGCTTAAGAACAATAAATTTTCAATGTGCAGTTTATATGTGCCCATAACAAATAGGGAAAGTATTCAATGAGACCATTTATTTTTGGTACTAGGTGGTTGTGTTAATCTTGATCATTGGATGTAAAATTGGATGACTATAAGTTCAAAATTCAAAATAAAATTTTTTGAACTTTGAGACACTCAAGCTATCACATTTCCGTATCGGATGATTACAAATAATTGTAACCTCCTCATACCAAAGGTAAATGGTCTCATTGTATAGAGTACCTTAGAAATAAGATCGCAAGATTGAATAAAGATCTTATTTTTGGAAGGTAAGATCTAAGTATTGAAGAACCCAAAATGTAAATTTTGTTGGTTTGAAAATGATCATCAAGTGAGTCTTGATTACAAAATTTTGATTAGAAAAAAATATTCTAAATTGCGTTTCACCGAAGGGAATAAGTGAATATTGTGCTCCTACCAGATATTAGTATATGCGCTTAAAAAAATGATTTGGAAATTTACCAGCCCAATTTATTTGAACTTGACTCTCCTTTGAGGGGGGCACAAAGTTGGCTCTATATGGCATGATAGAACTTGATATTACACCTTGCTCATATTGAACATGCCTGATGGGATGGCCACCATATAAATCTCATTATATAAAACAACATATAGCGTCGACTTGACCAATAATAAAGGTAATAGCTGCGCCACATGGTAATTAAATTGAATAACTGTGACAATCTCAAAACAGATAACTAAAGTCTGATACACATTTTCTGCTTGATTGGTTCCCATATATAAATATCCCTTAAATATCTATAAGCAAAAGAAGACAAAAATAATTTTAAACATAAAATAAAATAATAAAAAAATAAAAACACCCACACCATCACCTTCCCTTATATTACCCAGCTTTTGACTGGTTTCTCGTGGCCACCGCTCCTCTAGGAAAGGAGCGCAACACCAAGTCCTCGTTTGATAGGCGTAGGAGGGTGTCTGACTAGGAGGTGCGATCACGGGTCCTCGTGGTTAGGGCTGCCATTGGGTTGGGCTGGGCTGAGGCCCGGAAATCCCAAAACTTCTTTGGCCCCGCCCATCTTGAAAAAAATGTATTCGTCACACTTTTCTTGTTTGCATTTATTTTTTTATATTTTTATTAGATTTTCGTATTTTTAAAGAACAAACACTAAAAAATTCAAGTGATTTGGATTTGTAGATAAACATTAAAAATTAAAATACGAAATGAAGTCGTACCCATTGGATCAGGCCTAGATTTAATCTAGGCAGTTGGCTGACACTATAGCGGTCAGCTCGTCAGCTGACAGGATCCATTCCTTCATTGCAGATTTCTTGTTTTGTTTGTGTTTTTATTTTTTCTATTGTTTCTTTCATCTGAGACCATTCTACAGCCTTTGGGGTTATAGTATTGGACTTTTCCATATTTGTTTGAAAGAATATAGTTTGACCTTTTTAATCCATTTGTAAGGCATTAGGGCTTAAGGTAGTCATGACTTTATAACAGATCCTATATATTAAAGCTATATTTTGGGATCCTATATTCATAACAAATCCTTGTGTTTTTAAGTTGAGAGCCAAAACCTTAAGAAGGTTTGGATCTCTTAAACATACTGAAAAATCCTGAAAACAATTGAAATCAACTGGACCACTACATAGGCTAGATTCTACAATTCCTAAAAGTGAATCTGTAAATTTATTATGCCTACTATCACGTAAACATAGTAATATGGATGTATTTAATCCTATTCTTGTAAGTGGCTTAACTGTAACTTGTATTAATCCAATATGTAAACAATTGTAATTCTTATTTTTATGTGATTGTCTTATTTTATCAGATAATAATTGAAAATTTTCCGTTCGCTATTGACAGATAGACTTTGGTATACTGTCTTAATTGCAAAACCTGTTTTGAGTTCGAAAGTTCCTCTTTTATAAACATCAGTGATAAGGATTTTAAGTATGTTCCAATTTTTGTATTTTGTTCTCTATGCTTTCAATAACTATTTCTTCCTTATTCTTTATTCTTAAAGTATTAGCCTGAGTTAAAGTTTTATTGGATAGGTTCCTAATAAATTTTTCCATTTAAAATTACGGACGAGTACCTTTAGTCAACCTCTTATGTCACTCTCCCTCAGCGGCTCCTCCTGGCCTTAACGGGACTTTAGACCTGGCAACAACAGTCTCAACTCTCGGACTAACTTTTAAATAGAAAAACTTTATTAAGTTACTAAACCTTAAAACTTTTTCTTCATGGCTCTGATACCAATTAAAACCAGAATCTCTAATTTCTAAATATCTCAAAGATTTTATATAAAACAGACTTATTATACAAAAGTTCTAATAAATCTAAAGCAATGGTTTAAAAACCGGATCGGTGACCCGGATCGGGCTTTCCAAAAACCGATCGGGATCGGCGAATCGGCGATCCGGATCGGAATCTGGTGAATCGGTCAGAATAAAGCTTCAAAAAAATCCGAAAAAATTATTAAAATTCATTATAAATATTGTTTTTTAGGAATTCAATAAAAAATGAGGGTACTCCATTAAGATTTTTCATGTTTTGGAATGAATATGCGAATATTGATATGTTCTTCCCCTGCATGAACCGCCATTCAACATTTAATTACATCACACAAAAGGATAAACATAGAATTATCATGGAATAAGTATATCAACATACATGGACTACAATAAAGAATATTGCCACCTGTAAGATGTTGTTCCCCATTACCTTCCACCGACGCCAAAAGAAGACTGCCACCTGTAAAAGAAGATGCGACCTATATAAAATAACATATAGCCATTTGGAATCCGCTGGATATATAAAGAGGACGAAGGCTGAGCAGAAGGGAACTCTGGGAGCATCCTCGCAGATCTCTTCTGAGATTATCTCTCTCCTCTCTTATCTCTTCTGAGATTATCTCTCTACTCTCTAGTCTCTTCTGAGATTATCTCTCTCTAGTCTATTTTTGATGTTATCTCTTCTTATTCCTTTTTGTATTTGCCCAGCTCGAATCACAAGACTCTCGAAAGGCTGTATATTTCTATGTTCTTTTCTGCCGTAACTCTTTACTCTTTACTTTTGCAAGTTCTGTATCATAAAGTGATGTGTGACTGTAATCTCGGTTCTTTGCCAAGTTATTATCCTAATGAATGGAAGCTCTTTGCTAGCTTCTGCATATGTTCTCAGTAAGTCTTAAGGATTCTGTATTTTGTCTATTTACTGTTTTAAGGAGTCTATATCTTGTATGTTTTCTGTTTAATTTCTTCATCTCTCTATAAAAGGTGTGTATTATCTGTTGATTATAAATAAATGCAGTTGAAATTTATATTTAGTATTAAGATATTTGCAACCACTTATACAAGTTGGATATTGTTAGATATTGCTCCATTTTCCTTGGTTATGATTATACTTGTTTTTATATACTTTAGATTTATTAGAATTTTTGTATAATAAGTCTAGTCTATATAAAATCTTTGAGGTATTTAGAAATTAGAGATCCTGGTTTGAATTGGTATATGAGCCATGATGAAAAAGTTTTAAGGTTTAGTAACTTAATAAATTTTTTCTTTTTAAAAGTTAGTCTGACAGTTGCGACTGTTGTCGCCTAATCTAAAGTCCTGTTAAAGCCAGGAGGAGCCGCTGAGGGAGAGTGACATAAGAGGTTTATTAAAGGTACTCATCCGTTACTTTAAATGGAAAAATTTATTAGGAACCTATCCAATAAAACTTTAACTCCGGCTAATACTTTAAGAATAAAGAATAAGGAAGAAATAGTTATTGAAAACATAGAGAACCAAATGCAAAATTGGAACATACCTAAAATCCCTATCACTGATATTTATAAAAAAGGAACTTTCGAACTCAAAACAGGTTATGCATATAAGATAGTAGAGCAAAGTCTATCTGTTAATAGCGAACATGAAAATTTTCAATTATTATATGATAAAATAATACAATCACATAAAAATAAGAATTACAATTATTTACATATTGGATTAATACAAGTTACAGTTAAGCCACTTACAAGTTTAGGATTAAATACATCCAGATTACTATGTTTACGTGATAGCAGGCAAAATAAATTTACAGATTCACTTTTAGGAATTGTAGAATCTAGCCTATGTAGTGGACCAGTTGATTTCAATTGTTTTCAGGATTTTTCAGTATCTTTAAGAGATCCAAACCTTCTTAAGGTTTTTACTCTCAACTTAAAAACACAAAGATTTGTTATGAATATAGGATCCCAAAATATAGCTTTAATATATAGGATCTGTTATAAAGTCATGACTACCTTAAGCCCTAATGCATTACAAATGGATAAAAAAGGTCAAACCATATTCTTTCAAACAAATATGGAAAAGTCCAATACTATAACCCCAAAGGCTGTAGAATGGTCTCAAATAACATTACCTGAAACATGGTCCATATATAATGAAAATCAAAAGTATCAAACAACAGTAAATAAAACTCCTAAACAAATATTTGAACAACCAGACGGAGGAGTAGAATTACAATTTAGTTCTAGTCATAGGACCAGATTAAATATTGTAGATGATACAATAAGACTATCAAGAAAAATACCCGTTCCTGCAAGGCATTCTATAACCGGAGTTATATATCTCGAACAAGAGATAACATTCAAAAACCCGTATACAAATTGATAGACGATCCTAGCTCTTCAAATACTGAGTCAAAGTCTCCAGAGTTAGACTCTGAAGCAAATTCTCCTGACTTAGACTTTCATGTTTTGAACCTACAAAAAAGAGAAAAGATAGACTTAGACTTAGACTTTCTGAGAAATGATTATCTTTCAGAACAAAATGAAAAAATAAGAAATTGGTATTTGAAAAATTTTCCACAAGAGTTAATTGATGCCTGTCATAAAAGATATAATAAGTTTCTAAAAAGAAATAAGCAAAATATAGGACTTTTTGAATGGCTTAAAGCAACCCTTAGAGAAAAAGGTTATGATATACCAGATTTAGACTTAGAATTAAATACTCTTAATAATGAATACCAAACTTTTTATACACCAGAAGGAGAAGAAATCCAAAGTATCCATCTCCCTGAAAGAACTCTCCAAATAAAAAGAACCCAAAAGGGAAAAATAGAAACCAAAGCTTCACCATATAAAATTATCCGAAGTGAACATATTCATAAAGTAGAAGTTATTCTACTTATAGAAGAACAAAATAATTATACGAATATGTATCTCCAATCCTTGAGAAAACAAGCCACTCGAATAGAAAATATTATAAGCCAACCTCAGAAAAAATTAGAGGAGAAAAAGAAAGGAATAATGTTTAAGCCTCCTCCAACCATAAATAAAGAAAGATTTAACCTTAAGGAAGATAATAAAGATTTTATGGAAGAGTTGGTCAAAAAACTATCTCAATTAAATATAAAAGACTCCAAAGGAAAAGGAGTAATAGTTGAATCAGAAGCCATGGTTCTTCAAAAATCAGCAAAATCCAAAAATGATGAAATAACAAATATAGAACAAGCTTTCTAGGAAGAAGAACTTAGTATTAATATAATAGACTATGGGAAAAAATGGAAGCCTACTTCAATGGCAAGAATGTATCATACTGGGCCTACCCCTATTGATATACAGTTTGAAGAGGATTTAATATCACATACTGTATCATATTCAGGGAGAACCATAGTAAATTGAAATATAGATGGTATGTTGGAACACCAAATATTAAATACAATGAGGTATATGACAATGTATGCTACTGCATGCAAAGTCTCTGGCAGCCATGATCAAGATGTTGCCAAAGCCATCATGTGTTGTTTTACAGGATGGCTAAGGGGATGGTGGGATTTCCATATGAGTAAAATTGCTAAAAATCATATATTAAATGCTACCACCAATGGATTGTTAAAAATGAAGCTAATCAAGATGTTGCGCATAGCGAAAGTGATGCGGTTAATACTCTTATTTATATGATAACGCTTCATTTTGTGGGGAGTACAGCATTGTTAGAAGCCAGATAAGAGGATCTACTTTCAAATTTTAGATGTCATACTCTTTCCCATTATAAATGGTATAAGGATGTTTTCTTCTCAAGACTTATATTAAGGGAAGATAGCAGTGCAGATCACCGAAAAGAGAAGTTTATAGCTGGCCTTCCTTACCTTTTTGCAGAAAGGTAAAAAATAGATTAAAAAATAAAAATAATGGAATGATACCATACTCTCAATATACATTAGAAGAACTTTCAGCCGAAATATGTGTAGAAGGATTGGCACTTTGCACAGATCTCAAACTAAAACGACAATTAGATAAACAAAGAATGACTGGAAAGAAAGAATTAGGAGATTTCTGTGAGCAATTTGGATACAACACACTTCCTTCTTCTGATAAAAGAAATAAAAGAAAATCAATACATAAGAAGTATAAATCTTCTAAGAAGAAAGAAATAAAAAATAAATTTGAACAGAAATTTATATCTAAAAATATATTTAGATCAGGAAAGAAGAAATTACCAGTCTGCTACAATTGTGGAAAAGTTGGACATTATAAGAATAATTGCAAAATTAAAAAGAAAATAGAAGCCCTAAGTCTTGATGAAACAATAAAAAATCAATTATATGAATTATTACAAATAGATCAAACCTTTGAAGACAGCTCGTTAAATGAAAATATTAAATTATTAGGAGAATTAGAAAATGAGGATTTACAATGGAGTAGTTTCGAATCAGAGAAAATCTTAAATAGTGATGAAGAAATGCCTGATTGTTTTTGTAATACTCTTACAAAAGTGGAAAATCTCATTCTTGATTTAATAGATAAGATATCTAATCCAGAAGAAAAAAGAGAAGCTATAACCCAGTATATTCAAATATCAAAAACAAAAAACGAACCTGTGTCATTAGTAATACCTTAAGAAGAACATAGCCTCTCTGAGATTCTTAAAAGAATAAACAAAAAAGAAGTTATGCCAAAAGAACCCACTATTGCAGAATTAAAACAAGAAATAAAGGAGGTGAAAACCAAAGTACACCATTTAAAAAATAGGATTAGAATATTAGAAATGACAAATGATTTCTCTAAAGCAGAGTCTAATGAAGAATTAGAATTTGATAGCCTAATACATTCTATTAAAAATGCAGTAAAAGTCTCTAATGATGAACTTGAATCCTCAGGAATAATAAAGGAAGATCATCTAAATATAATAGATATAGTAATTACCCAAAAATGGTATTCATTGGTCCGAATAAAAGTCCAGAATGATTATAGTTCTCAGTCCCTTGCTCTAATAGATTCAGGGGCAGATTTAAATTGTATTAATGAGGGATTGGTTCCAACAAAATACTTTGAAAAACAACTCAAATGTTAAATACTGCGGATGGAAGTAAACTCATAATAATTTATAATTTATCCAATGCTGCTATTTGCAATAATGATAACTGCTTCGAATTACCTTTTATTATGGTCAAAGGACTGAGTCAAACGGTTATATTAGGAACTCCATATTTGAATTTACTATACCCCATTAAAATAGATAATACTAGAATTGAAACAAAATTAGATGGTCATAAAATTAAATTTGAATTTATAGATAAACCAAAAGTAAAAGAAATTAATAATATGAGACAGACTATGATAAATAAAGAAAATTTTCTCTGCTATTTAAAAGAAGAACTAAAATATAAAAAGATAGAAACAGATTTATTGAGTCATGTAGTAAAAGAAACAATAGAAAAATAAAAAAACAAATAAACAAGAAATCTGCAATGATTTGCCAAATGCTTTTTGGAACAGAAAAAAAACATATAGTAAGTCTTCCTTATGAAGAAGGATTTACAAAAAATAAGATACCCACAAAAGCAAGACCCATACAGATGAATTCAAAACTTTTGGAAATATGTAAAACAGAAATTGATGAACTTCTTAAAAAGGGATTCATACACAAAAGTTCATCACCTTGGAGCTGTGCAGCTTTTTATGTAGAAAAGGCAGCAGAAAAAGAAAGAGGAATACCAAGATTGGTGATCAATTATAAACCTCTTAACAAAGTTTTGAAATGGATAAGATATCCAATACCAAGTAAAAAAGATATGCTAGATAGACTATTAAATGCATGTATTTTTTAAAAATTCGATTTAAAATCAGGATATTGGCAAATTCAAATTGATGAAAAAGATAAATATAAAACAACTTTTAATGTCCCTTTTGGACAATATGAATGGAATGTCATGCCTTTTAGACTGAAGAATGCACCTTCGAAATTCCAGAATATAATGAGTGATGTGTTCAATCAGTACAGGAATTTTATGATTGTATATATTGATGACGTTTTGATCTTTTCAAAAGATATTCAACAACATTTTAAGCATATCAAGGCCTTTATAAATGCCGTAAAGAATGTAGGTTTGGTAGTCTCTTCTAAAAAAATCAATCTTTGCCAAACAAAAATCAAATTCTTAAGCCATAATATATTCCAAGGTTCTATTATCCCTATAGATAGAGCAATAAAATTTGCAGATAAATTTCCCAATGTTAGCCTTAATAAAACAGAATTACAAAGGCTTTTTGGGATGTTTGAATTATATAGCTGACTTTATTGAAAATTTAGCTATCATAGCTAAACCCTTATAGGAAAGACTGAAAAAGAACCCCCCTAAATGGACAGCACAACATACTTTTGCTGTCCAATCACTTAAAAGAAAATGAAAAATATTACCCTACTTAGTTTTAGCAGACCCAAATGCTTTTAAAATAATATCAGGATCTCAAATTTCTAAATATCTCAAAGATTTTATATAAACCAGACTTATTATACAAAAATTATAATGAATCCAAAGTATTTAAAAACAAGTATAATCATAACCAAGGAAAGTGGAGCAATATCTAACAGTCTCCAACTTGTATAAGTGGTTGCAAATATCTTACTACTAAATATAAATTTCAACTGCATTTATTTATAATCAACAGATAATACACACCTTTTACAGAGAGATGAAGAAACTGAACAGAAAACAGACAAGATACAGACTCCTTAAAACAGTAAATAGACAAAATACAGGATCCATATGACTTAATGAGAACATATGCAGAAGCTAGCAAATAGCTTCCATTCATCAGAATAATAACTTGGCAAAGAATCGAGATTACAGTCACACATCACTTTATGATACAGAACTTGCAAAGTAAAGAGTAAAGAGTTACCACAGAGAAGAACAAAGAAATGTACAGCCTGTCGAGTGTCTTGTGATTCGAGCAGGGCAGATACAGAAAATGAATAAGAAGAGATAATCTCAAAAAGAGACTAGAGAGAGATAATCTCAGAAGAGACTAGAGAGTAGAGGGATAATCTCAGAAGAGATTAAAGAGTAGAGAGATAATATCAGAAAAGATCTGCGAGGATGCTCCCAGAGTTCCCTTCTGCTCAGCCTTCGTCCTTCTTATATATCCAGCGGATTTCAAATGGCTATATGTTATTTTATATAGGTCACATCTTCTTTTACAGGTGGCAGTCTTCTTTTGGCGTCGGTGGAAGGTAATGGGGAACAACATCTTATAGGTGGCAATCTTCTTTTGGCGTTTACGGGGAACAACATCTTTCTTTTCAGGTGACGGTAGGTCTTGGGCATCTTCGTTATACTGTCGGTAGGATAGGACAAAAGTAGGTGGTATTAACAGTGTCAGCTGCCGGGTACTGTAGTGTCGGCAGGGTACTGTAGAAAAAAGGAATGGAATCTTATCTTATCGGGTTTTTCTTCATATCGGGTTTCGAGTCTTGGTTCAAGCATCTGTGAAAATTCATCATTATCTTCTTCACCTTCATTGGCAGACGATATGGTTGTTTTTTCTGCTTCTTCTTCGAACATTTGGAGTAATTGCCTTTTAAGTTCTTCTTTTGTTGCTTGAGGATTTTGCCTCTTCATTTTCTCAATGTTTTCAGAGAAGCTATTTGGGTTTTCATATTGCGATGGTCCCGGTATTTTTATTAGTTTTATTTTGCCCGGGTCAAGGGATTTATTACCAAAGGCATCCCACTATTTTATAGAGATCTTTTTGCCCACTCTGGGAATGTATTTGAAATTATTTGTTATTTTTTCAGATATTCCATATTTCCATTTTACTATCCATGGAATTTGGTACATGGCCATGAAATATAGATGATAATCTATATTGGGATCTTTACCATTGAATTCCATGAATTAAGCTTGGGAGACCTGTAATTTTTCAGGAAGGATCTGGGAACCTGATCCCCATATTAGGAACCAGTTTGGAAAGGTCTCCGTAATAGCCATCTTTATTTGCACAAACCAGGTATGGGATTTATTGCTATTTTGGTAGGCAAATATTTTGTGCCAAGCATTCGTATATTCAGAGTATTTGAAGTATTTGTTATGGAATTCAGGAGCTTGTAATTTCTTTCCTCAAAAGGGATCTAAGCCCCAATCTTTGTATGATAATATTTTTCTTATTTGTGTTTTTGAATAGGCTATAATATTAGTATTTTTCTGGTAATAATGTACCAGAGATATTGAACCTATTTCGAGCAATACTGCTTCATACCATTCACGGGTTTTGTTTCCATTTGATGGGTTAAGGTTATTCAGTAGATAAAAATTTGCAATTTTCTCTAGGTCTAAGGCCTAGTGTTCATCTTCTGTGATTGAGTCTATTAGAAAGGTTGTTTCTTCGAACTAAGATTTTCCAGAGGCTGATATTTTATTTGGGATTGGAGATTGAAGGAAAATTGATGTTTGGTACTGGCTTATTTGACTAGAGTGTTCTGGATAGGTTATTATTGGACTGCTAAGAGAAGATGGAGGGTAGCTCTTTATTGGGGATCCTACTGATGGAGATAGAAAAATTTCCATCTTTGCTTTTCCTTTATTTGAAGGATTCATATTCGGTATTAATATTTCTTGGTTTTCTTCGTTGTCAGAAATCGTGTCCCTTGCCCCCCTGTAAAAATTCACGGGTAAGAAAATCAGGATGATGATTTGCAGCACTATGAAGATGTTCTATAGTAAAATCAAAGGATGATAGAGTAGCTTGCCATCTGTCAAATATTTGTTTAGAAACATGATTTTTGACATCTTTGAAAAGAATTTCTTTGGCTGACTTGCAGTCAGTACGTATGAGGAATTTAGTATTGAGGAGGTCACTTTGGAATTTAGTGACACAATGAACAATTGTTAGGATTTTCTTTTTTACCGTGGAATAATTTTGTTGAGTTTTATTCCAGGCTTTAGAAGTAAATCGTATCAATTGTTCTTTATCATGAATTTTTTGCTTTAATATTCCTCTCAATTCTAATTCGGAGGCATCACATTCTATTATCTTAAAAGCATTTGGGTCTGCTAAAACCAAACAGGGTAATATCTTTGCTTTTCTTTGAAGTGATTGGACAGCAAAAGTATGTTGCTCCGTCCATTTACAGGGGTTCTTTTTCAGTCTTTCGTGTAAGGGTTTAGCAATGATAGCTAAATTTTCAATAAAGTCAGCTATATAATTCAAACATCCCAAAAACCTTTGTAATTCTATTTTATTAAGGATAACATCAAGAAATTAATCTTCAAATTCTATTGCTCTATCTATAGGGATAATAGAACCTTGGAATATATTACGGCCTAAGAATCTGATTTTTGTTTGGCAAAGATTGATTTTTTTAGAAGAGACTACCAAACCTGCATTCTTTACTGCATTCATAAAGACCTTGATATGCTTAAAATGTTGCTGAATATCTTCTGAAAAGTTCAAAACGTCATCAATTTATACAATCATAAATTTCATGTATGGATTGAACACATCATTCATTATATTCTGGAATTTCGAAGGTGCATTCTTCAGTCCAAAGGGCGTGACATTCCATTCATATTGTCCAAAAGGGACATTAAAAGCTGTTTTATATCTATCTTTTTCATCAATTTGAATTTGTCAATATCCTGATTTTAAATCGAATTTTTAAAAAATACATGCATTTAATAGTCTATCTAATAGATCTTTTTTACTTGGTATTGGATATCTGATCCATTTCAAAACTTTGTTAAGAGGTTTATAATTGATCACCAATCTTGGTATTCCTCTTTCTTTTTCTACTGCCTTTTCTACATAAAAAGCTGCACAGCTCCAAGGTGATGAACTTTTGCGTATTAATACCTTTTTAAGAAGTTCATCAATTTCTGTTTTACATATTTCCAAAAGTTTTGAATTCATCTGTATGGGTCTTGCTTTTGTAAGTATCTTATTTTCTGTAAATCCTTCTTCATAAGGAAGACTTACTATATGTTGTTTTCTGTTCCAAAAAGAATTTGGTAAATAATTACAGATTTCTTGTTCTATTTGTTTTTTTATTTTTTCTATTGTTTCTTTTACTACAGGGCTCAATAAATCCGTTTCTATCTTTTATATTTTAATTCTTCTTTTAAATAGCAGAGAAAATTCTCTTTATTTATCATAGTTTGTCTCATATTATTAATTTCTTTTACTTTTGGTTTATCTATGAATTCAAATTTAATTTTATGAACATCTAAATTTGTTTCAATTCCTGTATTATCTATTTTAATGGGGTATAGTAAATTCAAAATTGGAGTTTCTAATATAACCGCTTGACTCAATCCTTTGACCAAAATAAAAGGTAATTCGAAGCAGTTACCATTATCGCAAATAGCAGCATTGGATAATTTATAATTTATTATGAGTTTACTTCCATCAGCAGTATTTAATAGTTGAGCTGTTTTTTCAAAGTATTTTGTTGGAACCAATCCCTCATTCATACAATTTAAAACTACCCCTGAATCTATTAGAGCAAGGGACTGAAAACTATAATCATTCCGGACTATTATTAGGATCAATGAATACCATTTTTGGGTAATAACTCTATCTATTATATTTAGATGATATTCCTTTATTATTCTTGAGAATTCAGGTTCATCAGTAGAGACTTTTACTGTATTTTTAATAGAATGTATTAGGCTATCAAATTCTAATTCTTCATTAGACTCTGCTTCAGAGAAATCATTTGCCATTTCTAATATTCTAATCCTATTTTTTAAATGGTGTACTTCTGTTTTCACCTCCTTTATTTCTTGTTTTAATTCTGCAATAGTGGGTTCTTTTGACATAACTTCTTTTTAGTTTATTCTTTTAAGAATCTCAAAGAGGCTATATTCTTCCTGAGGTTTTACTAATGACACAGGTTTGTTTTTTTGTTTTTGATATTTGAATATATTGGGTTATAGCTTTTTTTTTTTAGATATCTTATCTATTAAATCAAGAATGAGATTTTCCTCTTTCGTAAGAGTATTACAAAAACAATCAGACATTTCTTCGTCACTATTTTAGATTTTCTCTGATTCGGAACTACTCCATTGTAAATCCTCATTTTCTAATTCTCCTAATATATTTAATATTTTCATCTGACGAGCTGTCTTCAGAGGTTTGATCTATTTGTAATAATTCATATAATTGATTTTTTATTGTTTTATCAAGACTTAGGGCTTCTATTTTCTTTTTAATTTTGCAATTATTTTTATAATGTCCAACTTTTCCACAATTGTAGCAGACTGGTAATTTCTTTTTTCCTGATCTAAATTTCTCTTAAGGAGCAAATTTTTGTTCAAATTTATTTTTTATTTCTTTTTTCTTAGAAGATTTATACTTCTTATGTATTAATTTTCTTTTATTTCTTTTATCAAAAGAAGGAAGTATGTTGTATCCAAATTGCTCACAGAAATCTTTTAATTCTTTCTTTCTAGTCATTCTTTGTTTATCTAATTGTCGTTTTAGTTTGAGATCTGTGCAAAGTGCCAATCCTTCTGCACATAGTTTGGTTGAAAGTTCTCCTAATGTATATTGGGAGTATGGTATTATTCCATTATTTTTATTTTTTAATCTATTTCTACCTTTTCTGCAAAAAGGTAAGGAAGGCCAGCTATAAACTTTTCTTTCCAGTGATCTGCACTGCTATCTTCTCTTAATAGAAGTCTTGAGAAGAAAACATCCTTATACCATTTACAATGGGAAAGAGTAGGACATCTTAAATTAGAAAGTAAATCCTCTGATCTGACTTCTAACAATGTTTTACTCCCCACAAAATGAATGGTTATCGTATAAATAGGAGTATTAACCGCATCGCTTTCGCTATGCAGAACATTTTGATTAGCTTCATTTTTAACAATCCATTGGCGGGTAGCATTTAATATTTGATTTTTGGTAATTTCACTCATATGGAAATCCCATCATCCCCTTAGCCATCCTGTAAAACCACAAATGATGTCTTTGGCAACATCTTGATCATGGTTGTCAGAGACTTTGCATGCAGTAGCATACATTGTTATATGCCTCATTGTATCTAATATTTGGTTTTCCGACATACCATCTATGTTCCAGTTTACTATGCTTTTCCCTGAATATGATACAATATGTGATATTAAATCCTCTTCATATTGTATATCAACAGGGATAGGCCTAGTATGATACATTCTTGCCATTGAAGTAGACCTCCATTTTTTCCCATAGTCTATTCTATTATTACCAAGTTCTTCTTCCTTGAAGGCTTGTTCTATATTTGTTATTTCATCACTTTCGGATTTTGCTGATTCTTGAAGAACCATGGCTTCTGATTCAACTGTTACTCATTTTCCTTTGGAGTCTTTTATATTTAATTGAGATAGTTTTTTGACTAACTCTTCCATAAAGTCTTTATTATCTTCCTTAAGCTTAAATCTTTCTTTATTTATGGTTGGAGGAGGCTTAAACATTATTCCTTTCGTTTTCTCCTCTAATTTTTTCTGACGTTGGCTTATAATATTTTTTATTCGAGTGGCATGTTTTCCCAAGGATTGGAGACATATTCGTATAATTATTTTGTTCTACTATATGTGGAATAACTTCTACTTTATGACTATGTTCACTTGGGATAATTTTATATGGTGAAGCTTTGGTTTCTATTTTTCCCTTTTGGGTTCCTTTTATTTGGAGAGTTCTTTTAGCGGGATGGATACTTTGGATTTCTTCTCCTTCTGGTGTATAAAAAGTTTGGTATTCATTATTAAGAGTATTTAATTCTAAGTCTAAATATGGTCTATCATAACCTTTTTCTCTAAGGGTTGCTTTAAGCCATTCAAAAAATCCTATATTTTTCTTATTTCTTTTTAGAAACTTATTATATCTTTTATGAAAGGCATCAATTAAATCTTGTGGAAAATTTTTCAAATACCAGTTTCTTATTTGTTCTGAAAGATAATCATTTCTCAGAAAGTCTAAGTCTATCTTTTCTCTTTTTTGTAGGGTCAGGACATGGAAGTCTAAGTCTGGAGACTTTACTTCAGTATCTAAATCTAGAGACTTTGACTCAGTATTTGAAGAGCTAGGATCGTTTATCATTTTGTATACGAGCTTTTGAATGTTATCTCTTGTTCTAGATAGCCCCTGTATTCTAGGTTCATGTTTTGATATAACTCTTGTTATAGAATGCCTTGCAGGAACGGGTATTTTTCTTGATAGTCTTATTGTATTATCATTTACAATATTTAATCTGGTCCTATGATTAGAACTAAAACGTAATTCTACTCCTCCGTATGGATGTTCAATTATTTATTTCGGAGTTTTATTTATTGTTGTTTGATTCTTTTGATTTTCATTATATGTGGGCCATGTTTCAGGTAATGTTATCTGAGACCATTCTACAGCCTTTGCGGTTATAGTATTAGATTTTTCTATATTTGTTTGAAAGAATATGGTTTGACCTTTTTTATCCATTTGTAAGGCATTAGGGCTTAAGGTAGTCAGGGCTTTATAACAGATCCTAGATATTAAAGCTATATTTTGGGATCCTATATTCATATCAAATCCTTGTGTTTTTAAGTTGAGAGTCAAAACCTTAAGAAGGCTTGGATCACTTAAAGACACTGAAAAATCTAGAAAACAATTGAAATAAACCGGACCACTATATAGGCAAGATTCTACAATTCCTAAAAGTGAATCTGTAAATTTATTATGCCTGCTATCACATAAACATAGTAATATGGATGTATTTAATTCTATTCTTGTAAGTGGCTTAACTGCAACTTGTATTAATCCAATATGTAAATAATTGTAATTCTTATTTTTATGTGATTGTATTATTTTATCAGATAATAATTGAAAATTTTCCTGTTCGCTATTAACAGATAGACTTTGGTATACAGTCTTAATTGCATAACCTGTTTTGAGTTCGAAAGTTCCTTTTTTATAAATATCAGTGATAGGGATTTTAGGTATGTTCAAATTTTGTATTTGGTTCTCTAGGTTTCAATAACTTTTTTTTCCTTACTCTTTATTCTTAAAGTATTAGCCTGAGTTAAAGTTTTATTGGATATGTTCCTAATAAATTTTTCCATTTAATGTTACGGATGAAAACCTTTAGTCAACCTCTTATGTCACTCTCCCTCAGCGGCTCCTCCTGGCCTTAACGGGACTTTAGACTGGGCGACAACGGTCTCAACTCTCGGACTAACTTTTAAATAGAAAAAAATTATTCAGTTACTAAACCTTAAAATATATATATATATATATATATATATATATATATATATATATATATATATATATATATATATATATATATATATATATATATATGCCAAAATACTTTTTAGAAAATTTAATATTTCAATGTAATTTCTGGTATCTTTAAAGAAAAAAAAATGTGATATTCGCAACCTAGAGAATTTGTGTGCCGTATTTGGGTCGCCATAAGGGAATAGTTCCTCTAGAAAGAAAGCAACAGGTCATCCTGTGCATAAAATGCAAGTTTTCCTTTTAGAGAGAAGATAACTTCATATGGAGAGAAATATTGAATATTTAGAGGCTTCGTTCTTGTAGAGAAGCGGAAATGGTTGTTTATTGTAGAGAAGCATTTCCCATTTTAGTGAGATAAAGTTTCTTTTGCTCTCAAAGTTCTCTACATAGACAGTAGTGTAATTATGATATCTTCCCAGACATTGGTCTAGTTACGGAACAGAGATGAGAGATTGGTAGTGGTGCTGTTGGGAGAGCAAGTTTAAAAGGGTTTATTCAACTTCAATTTTTGTCAAGGTTTAAAGACGTACTTCTATGTTTCAAAATCTTTGATGTAACTTTCGTTGGTGTATTGGATTTCAGTTTGTTGTGCTCGTGGATGTAGCATTTCTGAAGCGAACCACCTAAATATTTGGGTTCTAGATTATGTGTTTCATGTTTTATTTCTCGTATTTTATTTACCAAAAATCAACCCATTGAGTTTAGGGCTTTCGCCCATAATGTTCTCTCCCCTGGCCCGAACGCTCTCTCGATTCCACCTAGCATCTCTCTATTCCAGGGTTGGTTTTGAGAGAGAATGAGTTTTTAGAGACAAAAAGAGAGATTGGGTTTTTCGATAGAGAAAAATGAGTTTTAAAGAGAGAAAAAGACTAGATTTTTAGAGAGCGAAGAAAGATTGGATTGGTGGAGAGAGAAAAAGAGATTGGGTTTCTAGGGAGAGAGAATGGTTTTTTGTGACAGAAAGATTGGATTTTTAGAGAGCGAATTTTTAGAGAGAAAAAGAGATATTAGGTTTCTAGATAGAGAGAGAATGAGTTTTAAAGAGAGATTGGGTTTTTGTAGAGTGATTGGGTTTCTAGGTAGAGAGAATAGATTTTTATAGAGAGCAAGAGAGATTAGGTTTTTAGAGAGAGAATAGATTTTTAGATAGAGAATGGGTTTCTAGAGAGAGAAAGAGAGATTGGGTTTTTAGAGGGAGAAAATGGGTTTTTAGATAGAGAAAAAGAGATTGGATTTTTAGAGAGAGAAAAGAGGTTTTTAGAGAGAGAAAGAGATATTGGGTTGCTAGAGAGAGAAAGAGAGATTGTATTTCTAGAGAGATAGAGAGCATGGGTTTTTAGAGAGACAAGTATTTTTTTTGACAAAGTTAAATAGAAAGAATGGGTTTTTAGAGAGACAAAGGTTGAGTTTCTCCTCTCTCTTTTTTTGACAAAGTTAAATAGGAATGGAACTTGAGAGGTTGTACTATGAAAATCCAGCTTCTACCATCCCAAGCCCAATTCCTACAAAGGGTGAGTTTCTAGAGAGAAAATGAGACATTGGGTTTCTAAAGATAAAGAATGGGCTTCAAAAGAGAGAGAGAGATTGTGTTTTTAGGGAGAGAAAGAGAGATTGAGTTTCTAAAGAGGGAATGAGTTTTTAGATAGATTCGGTTTCTATAGAAAGAGAGAGAGAGAGAGGGGGTTTTTAGAGAGAAAAAAAGATATTGGGTTTCTAGAAAGAGATAATGAGTTTTAATGTTTCTAAAAAATATTTTAACATTTATTTATTTATTTATTTATTTTGGCTTACTATAAATAAGTAAAGTTTGCGTGAAGATCATTAATATAAAAAAAAAAAAAAAAAGTCATTCTAGTGTGCTTGTGCTTCTAGCTCTCTCTCTCTCGGTATCTCTTTAAGGGTTTGTTGTTATCCAAAAATCCAGAAATAAAGTCGGTCCTTGCGTGGGCTTGTCTTTGTTTCCTCTCATAAAAAATAGGCCAGCCCTGTTCTATTTTGGGGCTTCTCGGGCCAACCTCATTAGGTGGTAAGTTTTGGAGCCGGACCTGTGAGGATTGGTTTTATTGTAGCTGGCCCGGCGCTGTTCTGAAGCATGTAACAGGCCTGGATTATCCCCGAAAACAGCCAGAATCCCTGTCCAGACCAATGGCAGCCCTACAAGGCAGGCCGACTCTTGATTTAAATGTATTGATAATGGGGACTTGCAATAAGCCTCGCTTGTGGGCTCATTGCTAGGAAGGGATCAAGGTAGTTAGTCAGTAAGGATTTATTGCTAGAAAAGGCAAAAACACACGGCATGACAAAGATCAAGAAACTAGCTTATTCTCCTCCTCCAACAGAACCTCTCTATTGAAGCGCCATTGAAAGGTGAGAGGAATATAAAGAGGTCCCACCCTTTTGGTGAATCTGACTCCAGGTGCCTACTGCTTCATCACCATGGTGCTCCTCCTCCCATTGTTTATTCTACCCCGGCTAAGCTAAATTGGTGAACGTCGAGGAGGGGTGTGCATTGATAGGACGGAGGCCTCGAATCTGAGCTTTATGGCAATTTAGGCATTATTGTATCTAAGAGTTTTCCATAGACGAATTTTAATGAGAACAACGCCTTGACCACTAATTCAAGAGTAATTGAATTTGTTGTAGGTAGTGCCTGAGGTGTTGGGCGTGTGACCATTAAAGTCTTTATGACTTATTGTAATTGAACTTTTGTTATAATGGAACATGAACTTAGTTGGACTGTGGTCCTGTGTGGACAATACTAAGCAAATAATATTTGTTGATACTGGACTAAGCTTGACGTGCTAATCCAGTTGGTTGAGAAAAACCCATGTTACCTGGGCATAGAGATTAAATTGATAACGGTTATAATGGGTCATCCCTTGATGAGGTCGGAGTATGCTCGGATGAGTGAGGCGATGGACTGTGTGACCCTTTTGTATCATGGAAGCCTTCGAAAACAGGGGCCAAAGCTTCATCCGCATACCATCACACAACATGCACATATGATAGCCGTTTCAGGAATGCTAACCACCTTTTAGGGTGAAGCTTGTGCATGTGGGAGAGATTATCATTATCCTTGCGCATAATAAAGTTGTGGTTGTATCTAGTCTAGGTGACATTGGTTAGTATGTCTCCAGGGGAGAACCTGAAATCCAAATATAAGGAATATGACCCCTTGCCCAATGGCTAGACTTTCCTAACCCACAAATGAGCCCCTGCATAGACTGTGGGTTATGGATAACACTAGGTCGGTTTTAGAAAGTAAGTATGGACCGTAGTCCACAGTAAAAGTAGAGTGCCTCAGTATTTATTTATTTATTCCTAGACTATATGGATATTTTTTCCATCAAACGTATTTAATTATGTTTCTTTTAATGTTATATGATTTTTAAAATTATTATTTGAATTTTTTTGAATTTCTAGGTATTTTATTTATAAAATTTAGATTTATTAAAACAAAGATTATGGATTTTATATTTATTTAATTATTCGAATTGGATTTTATGAATTTCTAAAAATCATAAATATTTTAAGGAAAAATTGCGACCCCCCACCCCCCCCCCTCCCCGAAGATGGATTTTTTACCCACTTTATAACCCACCCAACTTTTCCTAGCAACTTCCCCCTAAAAAATGATGTTTTCTAGCTAATACCCCCTATACAAAAAGTTAATTTTTTTTGACGAAAATACCCTCTTCTCACATAACAAATCATTTTTGGATCCCAATAAAAGGAAATGCTGGACTGCCCCTACAAAATGCCAGACCGCCATATCAAAACACCGGACTACCCCTTCAAAATGCCTGACCGTAACTTTAAAATACCGAACCGCCCATTCCAAGAAAAAAACATAATCATCGGACCGCCACCATGAAACGTTGGACCGCCCATTCCAACAAAAAAAAATCGTCGAACTGCCCGTTAAAAATGTCGGATCGCCTTCTCCAACGAAAATAATTTGTTATATGAGGGAAGGCTACTTTCATCCAAAAAAATGAAGTTTTTATATAAGGATATTAGCTAGAACACATCATTTTTTTGGGGGGAGTTGCTAGGAAAAGTTGGGCGGGGTGTAAAGTGGGTAAAACGTCCATCTTGGGGGGGTTTTAGAAATTTTCCCTAATTTTAATATGGGCCCCCATGACAATTTGGTGGGGCCCATGATGTGCCACCTAAGGTGGCACGCCCCACCTTGTGGACTTCCCTTTTTTTAAAATCAAGCTTATTGCTTGAGGGTGAAGAAAGCGTATGTTTTGGAAAGATTGTGTCTGAAGGAAGTTTTGAAAACAAATAAGGAAAGTGTGATGAGGCTTGTGCATGAAATAAGAAAGCACAATATTTTTATAGATATTTTTATTTAAATTAATTAATGAGAAAATGATTTAAAAAATGAGAGATAAATGTTCTAGCACCTTCCGTATGATCTTGATGGCCTATCTATGCAACGGATGACACATATCGCTCACCCCACAAGTCACTTAAGATCACTAGTATATATTCAATCTTACGAGAAGAGGCAAACCATGGAAAATTCTAAAAAACCTTAAACCCCTCCAAGCACTATATAAATGGGTGTCCTCTCCCATATCTTCTACACCAAAATCTCTTCTCTCTCTCTCTCGCTCTCTCTCTCTCTCGTAAAGAAATAGAAGGGGCACACCCCAGCCATGGTGCTCTCTCTCTCTCTCTCTCTCTCTCTCTCTCTCTCTCTCTCTCTCTCTCTCTCTCTCTCTCTCTCGTGTTGAAAAAGAGGCACGCCCCACCTATTTTGATTATCTCTCTCATCTCTCATTTTTTACATGGCCTAAAGGGTTAAGGGTTTAGTAAAGAGATGTTATCTCTCTCAATTAGGTTATTAAGAGGTTAAGCCTTAATTTGAGATTCAAAGTATTGAAAGGAGTTAATATTTCATTGGAGGGCTTAGCCTAATTGTTTTTTCAAGATTGAGGTTGAAGGTTGACTATTGATCCCGCGCCATTAGAAGGTGGTGACTCAGTGTGGGGTGTCATAAACTCGATTGAAGTAATCTCCGACACTTTCTTTCTTGTGTCTTGTTATATTTACTTCTTATGTCTTTTGTTATTCCCTAGCAAAGCATTGCGATTTTCTTTGGTTAATAAAAGAAAGGTTTTAGTAGCATCAAGTTTTAGATCCTAGATTTAGTTTCTTTATTTTTTTTCAATACAATTATATTGTAATGGACAACATGTGAGTGATCTAAGCTGGAAAAAAAATGAGAAGAAAAAGGCGAAAAAAAAAGAATATACACACCGATTAGATTATATAAGTCCAAACTTCCATACCGGTGCCGCAGACAACATTGACGGAGTAAAGACCGGTATTCTAGATAGTGCAAATTGCCTAGTTACTGACATCACCAGTGTCTTAGACACAACTCTGGTTTATGTGGAGTTTTGAACTATTTTTCCTTCATTTTTTAAATTTTTATGTGAGATGCTTCTTTAATTTGTTTTAGGCATCAAAAGCCCCTATTTTTTAGGGGTCCTCATCCATGTCACTTACATAATTTTGGTAGATTGTTGCTTGTTGCTTCTTGCCCAGTCTGTGGCCATATGAAGCCCAGACAGAGTGAGCAAGAGGGATGCAACTTGACAGGGACCACTTTTGAAGGTCGCTTGATGCTCGCTGCCCCTAATTTGACAGCGCCAATGGCCTGATGGGAGATTGGAGGGGTATCGGGAGCTAGAATTCTAGGAGAGGCCTTGTATATAAAGGACAAAGGTTGCCCCTAAGGGCGATATGAGTAACTCGAATCTCAGACCCAATTGGTCAAAAGATCGGGTCGGCATAGGTAGGACCAAGGGTTGGGAAGGTCTGGTGGTAGGAACAGATTTGCCAGAGAGATATTAGAGTTGGGAGAGGGCTAGAAGAATTGTTAGAGAAAAGAGTTGGCCTAGTGTGTCACCGGCCTTGGTGGCCACAAGGCCATTGGAGTGGTCTAGGCCGGTGGGACAACACAAGTGTGCTTGATGCTGACACCACCGGTGCTCCCATAGTTAGCACTGGTGGCGGTACCTAATATTAAGATAAATAGCTCTTATATTGCGATTATCTGTGGGACCCAAAATAAACTAATCCTAAAAATATAGGACAAACCATTCTCTTCTACATGTGTCCCTTCCACATTACCTTACTTAGCCCGAGAAAAAGTGTAACCCATTAGATCCCACAATGGATGCGCTTGAAAAACTTCCTTTCAACCTTCACACTCGACCCTTATTGATAAGCATTCCATGTCTAGCAATGGCAATATAACCCATGATGCTAAAATCCTCCCATAAGAGCGATGCAGATCAACATCTGGTTGCTACATAATTTTAATTTTATTTTTGTTAATTTTATTTTTAGAGATGTAGATGGAATTTTTATTTTTTATTAGGATTAATTGTTAAAAATAGGATTTTTAGGTTAGTTTGATAAAGTCTTTTTATTTTTTAGGAAAGTGTGTTTTTTTTTTGGAAGTATAAGTCATTTATTTTGTGTAAGTACGTTTTCTTGTTTCCTTTGCATGATTATTTTTTATTTTAAAAAAAAAAAAAAATTTGTTTCGTAGGGTATCCTTGTTTTTGTGAGGTTGACTTGTCTTTGTTTTTTTTAGTACATTTAAATTGAAATAAATATTGGGAGTTATCTGTTGGAGGAGTCCCTTTTTGTGGAGTTATTTTAAGAAGATGAAGCAAGTATGTTTTCTTTCCTTTTAGTAAGTATTAGATTGAGTTGGTAGTCATTTTTTTTTTCTTTTTTTTTGTTTTCTTTTTTTAATAAGTTCTTCCTTATCTTTTGGATAAGGAAATTCACATGATATGAAGATCCCCATTAGGATTATTGTTGAAGTGGTGGACTTCCTTTTTTGTAAGGAGTGTTAGAAAACAAGTTGTTTAGTATATAAAAAAAGAACACGCATAATGTATTGGATATTGAATTTTGATAGAATAGAAAAAATGTTATTTTTTAGAGAGAGAGAGAGCGAGGGAGCACAACTCTTATTCTTTTCATCTCCTCTTGTTGATGGTGCATAGTAGAGATCTTGAATCACCATGTCTGTGCATTTTGCAAATCTTTTTATAGTTTTTTATTTCTCTCTAAAAAGGCGGTTGTTTTGCCAGTTATTAGCAGCCAGTAATTTCGCCTGAGTTAGTGGTATCAGAGTGTTAATCGATTTTTGTGGATCATAGTGTAAATCGATAGGCATCATGGCTCATGGACAAAACATATGGCTGAATATCAAGAATGAGCCCATCCAACAAGAATAAGATCTCCAAGAGATTGAGATAGAATACTTGAGAAGGTACGTGGAGGAACTAACCCAACACATACACACTATGATGAAGGTAGTGAGTTGGAAACTATTTTCAAGAGTCCATTTTATGGACACGCTCCGTGTTGGGAGACACATGGTTGGGAGACTAATCTACTTAAATTTGATGAAAATCTAGTTGAAGGTGAAGAGCAAGTAGGTTTGGATTTGCAATTGAAATCATCATTCATTGAGGTCATGTAAGATCCTATTTTTAATGAAGGTTTTCAATTTGATGGAGAACAAGATGAAAGGAGAGAAATTGGCCTTGAGGCAGCAATGATATTTAACTTTCTGATTAATAAAGAGATAGACAAGCAAGAAATCAACCCAAACCTAGAGGAGATCATGGCTATGAAAATATTTGATGAAGAAAAGAATGAAGGCCTCAAAGGATAATTAATAGGTGAAATTTGTTCGACCATCAAATCTAGTGCTCATTTCAAAGATGTATACGTGGTGTGATCTACGGTTAAGTTTGAGCAATTTCAGCAAGTTTATATGGCTGAACAGATTCTATTGCATATAACGACCCTTTTCCTATGGACTAATCATTATCAATGCACGATGGTGTTGGGTGTGTTTTCAGTCACATACGAGGACCAAATGCATTTTAATATTGATATAATAGCCAAGCTTCATATGAGGCTTAATGAAATACCACATGTGATGCAAATATATGATATGATCAAGATCCATCATATAAAAAACTTGACATACCTAAAGGAATATTGACTCGTTAGTTAGTCCTTAAAGGTTCTAACTCACGACTGATAATACCAAATGCTCGTCAGCAACATAAAATGGTGAAGCCATCTCCTTTTACGACAAGTTCTAGGATATATATATTCTTATGGCTCTATGTAGTTCTATCCATGTGATATATGGAGGATCAGATACGGCTTAATATTGGCATCTATCGTTGGTTATACACATGTGCTATAATTTATGGCCAATGATAAGAGATCATGAAGATGTTTCTATTTAAGACTGCACTCCGGAATGCATATATTCCCCGGCACATAAATGCCTCTCTACTAGATATTGGATGAGTTCTAGGTGAGATGTGTTGTGGCTCTTTAAGACACCTATCATATGTTTAAATAATGGGGTTTGACCGATGGGGCTTAAAAGAAAGCTCGTCTTAATATATTGAGGTGAATTCCTAAAATATATATAATAAGGCTTCATGTAACTTAAGGTACAAGGGTGATATGACTTGAGCGATATTTGGACCTTGCTTAACCCATATCTGCAACCACCGTCAGTTTGGATATGTCCTAACTGATACCCCGAAGCTCGATGCTTTCGGGACCAAATTGAAACTCTCAAAAAACCGTGTCGAAGTGTCGTGACCCTTTTCTTGAAGTTTCATATTAATAGCTTGTTGACTATGTCTCGTGCATTGCAGACATAACGGCATTCAACTACTGATATTGTAATTTTTCCCTTAATGTGTGGAATTTTTCAAGAAACTAGGATCATTAGATCCTCGATCTGATTACCCTTAAAACGGTGTGGAAATGTTCTATACAAGTGAAAAAAGTATATTCAGCGAGATCAACAAAAAGGTGAACCAACGAGTTTAAGGACGACCCAAGGAATGCCAATATCCATTCTTGAGTGAATTCATTCTTAAATGGAAAAAGTTTATATAGAGCCGAGGCTCTAAGCAATCAAATTAGAGCCCACCTCAAAAATTTCATGATTATTTTGATGCCCAAATAGCATCAAATTGATCATCTAGACGTCAAGATGTATGTATACGAGAAAAAAATGGATTTCAAGGTCTGAAAATAGCGCATCTTGTAATGCATTTATTGATTGTCAATTATCAAGATTTTCAAGTTTTCATAGATCTGTTCAATCTACACTATTTTTGACGCTTCAAATCTTATAATTAAATATGAAAATTTATTTTAAGGCTATCACAAAGATTTTCAGTATTGAAACCACATTTCTCAACCCCATTTGAAGGTACGCTATATTTTGATTGTTTAGCACCTCGGCTCTATACAAACCTCACCCTTCTTAAATACCATGTAAGAGAAAGTGTTTGGGTCATGACCCGGACCCTAGAGTTTTCCTCAAATAAATAATATAATGAGAAAGTGTTTGGGTCTGGACCCTCCCTCTCTCTCCTTGCGTTTTTTTCTCTCTTTTTGACGCATACGTCGGCCTGCAAGACAAACACAAAATAACCACGATTTTGTCCGCATGCTTAAGTCGCGCCTTGCCTTTAAAGCTCTATTTTTCGAAATAATTGAAGGTGCGGCACATGCCCTATTTTTTCTAAAACAATACAACAAGACCTTATCTTCACTCAAAAAGACCAAAACGAATAAAGAAAAACCCAACACTCCCACACTTAACGCCTAATTAATCAACAAAACTACCACCCAAGTTTACCTTTTCATCCTTTTCCCAAGACATTCATCCAAAAACAATCTCTCATGTATATAAAGTTATGGGTGTATATGGCCGTGGTCCTAAACGATCAAAGTAAGCCGTAATTTCAAATAGAATCGAAATATATGATTTTAATATCAGAAATATTTATGATAGCCTAAAAATATATTTCTATCTCTAATTATAAAAATTAAATTTTAAAAAATTGTTTAGATCAAGCAGATCTATGGATACTTAAAACTTGAAAATCTTGAAAATTGACGGTCAAAAAAATACATTACAAGATGCATTATTTACAAGACTTTAGATCTATATTTTCTTATATTTATACATCTTGAGGTCGAGATGATCGAATTGAGGGATTTTCAGTATCAAAACAACCATTTCAAGTAAATTGTTAATTACGACTTAATATGGTTATTTAGGGTCACACCTTTCCATGAACTTTTTCCATAAAGTTATAAACCTTTCCTCTCAACGCACTACCTAAGCGGTCTCATAGAATTTGAAAAGGGAAATTGTTTCATGCCGCCGGGACAGCAGTTCTATATTTGCGGTTCCTGAAGAATGAATCTTAAAGATGGATGCATTACATGGTCCATGTAAAAATAATTAAAATTAAGGGTCATCATTTTTTAATCAAATTATTATTTTAATTTCAAATTTTATTTATTTTTTTATTCTTTAACAATTAAGTCAAAAAAATCCATCTCAAAAATAAATTTTTTTTAGAGGTGACTCATTTCGCATAGACTCATAAAAACCATGTGCATTTGAAAATGTATATTGTTTTGATCGTTTAAAGTAGAGGTCTTGAATAAACCGTACCCTTTAGTTGTCTCTACCAAAAGCCTCTCGCCATGAATGAAGAAACCACCACCGGAAGCAACACCACCATGACCACCACAAAGGGAAAAACCAACCGCATACTTCTCCTCCTCACTGTCCTCCTCCTCGTGGTCGGAGCCTCCGGCGCCCCCCTCGTCTCCCGCCTCTACTTCATTCACGGCGGCCAACGCAAGTGGCTCACCGCCTGGATACAAACAGCGGCTTTCCCCATCCTGTTGATTCCTCTCTTTCTCTCCAAAATTTCCAGCACAAAAACCTCACAATCTCAAAGAAGACAGTCCCATCTTACCTTTCCCTTGGCCCTTCAAAGTGCCAGCATAGGCCTGCTTATCGGCATCGACGACTACATGTATGCTTTCGGTCTCTCTTACCTCCCCATTTCAACCTCCACTCTCCTGGTTTCAACTCAGCTTGGCTTCACCGCCTTCTTCGCGTTCTTAATTGTTGGCCAAAGGTTCACTGCCCATACAATAAATGCTGTGGTTTTGTTGAGCTTGGGTTCGGTCTTGTTGGGGATCAGGGCCAGCAGTGATAGGCCTGAGGGCGTGACGGGTGCACAATATGGGCTCGGGTTTGTGCTCACACTCGGTGCTGCTGCTCTTATTGGTTTGGTGTTTCCTTTGATTGAGTTGGTGTATGTGAAGTCTAAGCAAATTGTGACGTTTGGGCTGGTCATGGAGATGCTTCTTGTTATGTCGGTGGTGGCCACAGGGTTCTGCACAATAGGAATGGTTATCAACAAGGACTTTCAGGTAAGGGATGAAGTGATTTTAGTTTTTTTTTTTTTTTGCTGAAAACTAAACCTACTCTGCTTTTATTGTTTTTGCTGAAAATTACTCTGTTTTCATTGTTTTTGCTCAAAACTACTATGTTTTCTAATTCAAAAATAATATAAAGGAAAATTATTCCAATATTATGAAATTATTTGATTTTTCGTAAAATGTAATGGACGGTGGCAAAGTTCACACTTGTTTTGTTTTTTGGTTTAGTTTTGTACGCAGTCCCATGTCGCAAACATTGGACGGATGGCTGTCAGGAAAGAGAGTAGTTATCGGTATTTCGCCCAATATTGGACTGCCTTAAAGTGTTTTTTTTTGTTGTTTTTTTTTTTAATTTTTAAAAACCAAAAAAGCTTTTTGTTTTTTTTTTTTTTTTTTAAAGGCCTAGAAAGCAGTTTTGATCGGGCAAACATTGGACCAACGCCTCTCTTGGCTATGGATTTTTGGATAAGTGACTTGGCTTTATATTTTTGGGAAGCCATGCGGGCGCACAAACGTTGGACGGCTCGGCTTTGTATTACTCCACTTAAACAACTTTCCTATAATTTTCAAAGAAATTAAAAAATATAAAAAACCGGTTTACTATTTGAAACAGCAAACCGAGGAGTAAACTTAAAAAAATAAAAAAGACGAGCAGGTGCACTGGATGTTGTAAAAATGTTCAAGTCTTTAAATACCATATTTGAATATGGTATATACGTAATTTCCCCGACCCCCCGTACATACATAATTCCCCGGCCCCTCCAAAAAGAATACAATCTATGATAAGCTTAATTTTAAAAGGTGGTTTGCTTTCTCTAAATGGCTATCGTTATGCAAGTCGTGTGATGACTCGCAGATGAGGCCTTGCCTCTGTCTTTGAAAGTCACCATCACACACAAGGGTCACACAGTCCCTCGACTCACTCATCAAGGGATGACCTATTAGAATCTTTATCGGATAGTTTTCTATACCCAGGTAACATAGGTTTTTCCCGACCGACTAGTCAAGCTCGTCAAGATTAGTACAATATCGGTAAACATTGTTTGCTTAGTATAGTCCACGAAGGACCACACTTTCACTAAATTCATGATCGACCGTATCATTTCATTTTACAAGCACTCATAAGGCTTTTAATGGCCGGAAAATATTTCTATGCTTCCCCTACAGCATAGAAGTTATATCCTCCTCCTACCATCTAGCCGTCCAATTTTGATCAAGGGAGCCACTCACCGTTTGATCTTAGATCCGATGTCTCAAAGTATTTTATTTTAAGTTTTTTTTATACAAATTGTATGAATTTGAAATTTGGTACGTGCCATCATCTCATTGGGGCGTACCTATAAAAAATATTAAAAGTAATTTTTTGATAATATATAACGACCACAATACCCTTTAAAAGTTTTAGGGGTATTTTGGCCATTTTATTTTAGAGGTATTTTAGTTAATTTTTTCTAGTGTGATTTAATAGAGGAATGGACGTTCAAAATTTAGTGTCAAAATAGTTTTTAGAATAAAAATTAAAAATAAAATAATGTAAAGACGTAACATTGTGATAGAGGCAATCTTAACCCTCCATTCAAAATAGATGGTTGAATGATAGAACTTCTATGCCGTAGAAAAAGCACGGAAAGCGCCACATTCACCCAACAAGAAGAATATTCAACTGAGGGTTTTTTCAGGGGGAATAAGTAATTTTCCCGAAGTTCATCTATAGGATGTTATCGTTTGCATTATTCCCGAGATGGAGGTTTGTAGGAGCGATGGAGGAATAAAATGGGTAGGTGAGACTGTATGGGATTCTTTTAGATAAGCGAACCATTATTTTATCAAGTCTGTCACATTTCACGGAGGACTGGAGTTATTTTACCTTTGCCAAGAAATATTTTTCACCAGGTCTCAAGCAAAAATGATTTCTATTATAATTTATAATATACTAATTGAAATAAGATATTATTTATTGTTTACATATATAAATTATTATATGAATTTTTACAACTATTGGGCTTGGGGTCCCTTTTTTTTGGACGGACCTCAACCCACTCTATAAAAAAATTAAAAAAAAGATGGATTTCCACATAATATATAAAAAATATGGATCAAATAGTAATTCTGGTGGAGTTTTCGGTCCATAAGTAAGTATTTCTAATGATGATGATATTGATTTTATATATATATATATATATATATATATATATATATAAATTTTTTTTTTTTTTTAATTTTTTTTTTTCGTCCTTAGAATAAGTGTTTTTCTAGTACACAGTTGTGAGTAATTAACTAATAACCGCCATTTTAGATTGAATAAGTGGATTATTTTTAACTTGCAGGTTATTTCAAGAGAGTCAAAAGAATTTGGATTGGGAGAGTTTAAGTACCATTTGACAGTGGTGGCAAGCGGCATATTGTGGCAAGTTTTCTTAATCGGAAGTTTCAGTTTCATCTTGTACACCTCTTCTCTCCTCAATGGCATTCTTTTGGCAGTGCAATTGCCTTTGACCAGCATATTAGCAGTCATCTTTTTCCATGAGAAGTTTAGTGCAGAAAAGGGCATGGCCCTGGTTTTATGTTTGTGGGGGTTTGCCTCTTACTACTATGGAGAACACATTCAATCAAAGAAGAGGGAGGAGGTTGTAAGGGATATAGAGATTAACCACTTGTAATAGCCATAAGATATTAAAGGGGATCCTCATGCCTGGTTGGACTCCAAAATCCAACTAATCAACCCAGTTGTCTGAAGCAGAACTTAGAAAACACGAACTGGGTGTCGACTTGGACACTCGAATTTGAGTCGGCTCACTGATTCCTGTTTCAGTGAGCCAATTTTGGGTGAGTCAGTCCTGAAAAACCACATGTCAGTTGTGAATTCAAGTTGTGGAAATTTTGTTCCAAGATCTTTTGAATTTCATGGAAAATTTTGTGTTAGGTGAAAAATTGAATTAATCCTTTTTACATGATATGAATTGGGTTTAATTTTTATTAGGAGTTCTAGTTTTATTAGAATTAGGATTACGATGTCTAAATAAAGTCCATAAATAATAAATAAATTTAGATTTTTAGTTCAGATTTGAGAAAATTTGAAAACATCATTTTCTTGAGTTCTAGCGAATTATACAAAGCCATTGAAGTTAGGTTTGGTAGCTTTCGTTTTAGTCTCAAAACAATTATGTAGTATCACCAAATGTTGCTCTCTCTTTGAACTTAAATTAAAGTGAAACCCAAAAGACAGATCTTTACCATGGATTTGTCTGGATTTGTCACCATAAGTAGCAAAAGAAGTTTACAAGACGCAGAGTTCATCCACAAACCTGATCTTCAGCTTACAAGAAATTCCTTCTCCCAAAACTGGGCATAATTATTGGCATTTACCCTTGGTCTTTTTTTTTTTTTTTTTGAACAATTAACCGTAGCTTTTCATTGATGAAATGAAAAATTACAAAAAGGAAAAAAAAACAAAAAAAGCAAAATCAAGAAAGGTGAGAAGCAGAAGGAGTAGTCCGGGGAAGGTGACACAACGATGCCTCTGACCAAAGCATCCACGCTTCTATTCCTCTCCCTATAAACGTGTACAAATTGAATCTCCCTACCACGAAGGAAAAGTTCTATTCGATCCCTGATATGAACCCTCTACCTAGGGATAGAAGAAGGCATTCTACGCCGCTTAATAACATTCATAGAATCTCCTTCAATGACCACCCGAGTGCAAATGTCTTAAATAACATTCATAGAATCTCCTACAGTAACCACCCTCGAGTACAAGTTTCGTCCAACCTGTTGACCCATGAAAGAGGGCTAGATATATCCTTGGACATTGCTCATATATAAATAATTAAAAATCAATACGGATGTACACATTGCATACATAAATTATTAAAAATCAATAGGGGAACATGAGAGGATTCCAACTCGGTTCATTTTGAGCTACCCTGCTCATTCTACTGCCATTTGTTCCACTTGTTTGATATTCTGTAAAACAGAGAAACAATATTAAATAGAACAAAAATATAAAATTCAAAAGTATAGATATATCTAGCAGTACCAATTATTTAGGTGGACATAGTGAACACCTGCTATACTCATAGACACCAAAACTTATATCAGTATCCACATAACCCTGGTTTTTGCAACCTTCAACAAAGAAAAATACATGTCAAGAAAAAGAAATGATTCCTCCTATATGAAGATAGTTTACATCTCAAAATTGTAGTTGAACCATTAGAGAACTGGAAATCAAACATATCTGCCATAAATCCTGATCCTTATATTCACTTCAAGATATAAGAATTACAATTATCACTCGTGATATAAAATATTGACATACCAAAACATCGGTAATCTATTGATTTTATTTTAAAAAGCCGGGGAAAAAATTGGGTCAAAAAAATACGGATCGCCAAGAAAAAGATAAGTTATAGAATAGTGAATATTTCGGATTTGTTTAAAAAAATGAAGTGAAAAAATCGGATGTGTAAAGATGAAATAATATATGATTTGTAGCTATTATATACATATATTACAACTATTAAACAATAACTTTATAGCTTTACTAGTGTCATTAGAATAATACTTGTAATTTTTGTTGAAACTTTTAGTGAATCCAGCGACAATACTTACTCTGTTGTTACAACAAAAATGTATGTAGATTTATTGGGAGCATAAAATGAAACAACAAAAACAATAGTAAACACAATAACTAATTAGCAAATAACAAGGACTGTAAACCAAGGTATAGAATTATTTTTCAAAGAAATGTTATGTTGTATACGGCGAAATGTAATGTTGTATACGCCGATGAAATAAAAAATAAAATATGAAATTAATCAAACCTGTCTATGCATTAAAAAAAGCAACAAAATGGTCAAGCAAATTTGAATCTTGCACTGATTTCATAGATACCTAAATATTTAATATCATTCAATCTCTCTTGTTCTTTATAAAGACGCTATGGGTTTAAAGCTAAAAAAAAGATTTTTCATTCGGTTACTCTTCTTCTAATCCTACCTATTATGTTAAGATATACAATTGCTTTGATTTTTTTTTTTGGAGAATATATTGCTTGTATTTTTTCGTACACTTTTTTAAGGGAACTCATTGGTGAAATGTTTTATGGAATTTTTTGTTAAATCAAGATTCTTAATTTACTCCCATTGCTAATGTACTACTTATCTCTAAACCAAACTTTAATAATATTAACCTATTGAGGAAATAAAGTTATAGCGAATAATTTTTTTTGAAAAGAGATAAAATACATATTTATATTGGTTCCATTATAAAAACGATATTTGTTGAACATCTTTTGAAAAACTCGGGGTTCTTAAAGAAACTAAGAAAATCAAAGATTTTTTGAAAAAATCATATTTTGAACAAAAACATGCTAACTATGGTATTAGTACTACCACCACGACCACGTACAGCCCTAATATTTGACTTTTATTAGGAAAGGGGCCGAGGGATAGAGAAAGCTTTGTGGCCCATTTGCATATGCTGCAGGAATGTGATGCCCACCAACTCTGTAAAACATTTATGAGGACATAAAATTACTTTCCACCAAAGGGGTTAACAATATTTGTATATTATCATTTCCTCTCCATAAAATCTACCCAATTTGAAACTAGCATGAAATTGGTACTTTTAGAATTGGAATATTTGAAGAGGAGATTGGAGAGCTGAAATAATTGGGCGCCTTTCATAATGAGGCAACCAGTGGGCACTTTTGCGAAAGTCCGAAAGATTTTGTTCTAACGCTAGAGCATACTGCCCATTTACTCCATTAGGTGAACAGCAACACAGGAGTACTTCTAGAACCCCAAATTTTAGGGGTCTGCCCTCTTTAACCTAGTGACTGGCTTAAGAAGAATAAATTTTCAATGTGCAGTTTATATGTGCCTACTACAAATAGGGAAAGTATTCAATGAGACCATTTATTTTTGGTGCTAGGTGGTTGTGTTAATCTTGATCATTGGATGTAAAATTGGATGACTATAAGTTCAAAGTTCAAAATAAAAATTTTTGAAATTTGAGAAACTCAAGCTATCACATTTCTGCATCGGATGATTACAAATAATTGTAACCTCCTCATACCAAAGGTAAATGGTCTCATTGTATAGAGTACCTTAGAACTAACATCGCAAGATTGAATAAAGATCTTATTTTTGGAGGGTAAGATCTAAGTATTGAAGAACCCAAAATCTAAATTGTTTGTTTGAAAATGATCATCAAGTTAGTCTTGAGCGGATTACAAAATTTTAGATTAGAAAAAAATATTCTAAATTGCGTTTCAACGAAGGGAATAAGTGAATATTGTGCTCCTACCATATATTAGTCTATGTGCTTAAAAAAATGATTTGGAAATTTACCAGCCCAATTTATTTGAACTTGACTCTCCTTTGCGGGGGCCACAAAGTTGGCTCTATATGGCATGATAGAACTTGATGTTACACATTGCTCATATTGAACATGCCTGATGGGATGGCCACCATATAAATCTCATTATATAAAACAACATATAGCGTCGACTTGACCAATAATAAAGGTAATAGCTGCGCCACATGGTAATTAAATTGAATAACTGTGATAATCTCAAAACAGATAACTAAAGTCTGATACACATTTTCTGCCTGATTGGTTCCCATATATAAATATCCCTTAAATATCTATAAGCAAAAGAAGACAAAAATAATTTTAAACCTAAAATAAAATAACAAAAAAATAAAAACACCCACACCATCACCTTCCCTTATATTACCCAGCTTTTGACTGGTTTCTCGAGGCCACCGCTCATCTAGGAAAGGAGGACGACACCAAGTCCTCGTTTGATAGGCTTAGGAGGATGTCTGACTAGGAGGTGCGATCATGGGTCCTCGTGGTTAGGGCTGCCACTGGGTTGGGCTGGGCTGAGGCCCGGAAAATCCTAAAACTTCTTTGGCCCGACCCTACCCGGCCCATCTAGAAAAAAAAAGTATTCTTCACATTTTTTTTGTTTGTATTTATTTTTTTATATTTTTATTAGATTCTCGTATTTTTAAAGAACAGACACTAAAAAATTCAAGTGATTTGGATTTATAAATAAACATTAAAAATTAAAATGTAAAATGAAGTCGTAACCATTGGATCAAGTCTAGATTCAATATGAGCCGTTGGCTGACACTATAACAGTTAGCTGGTCAGCTGATAAGAACCATTCCCTATATATATATATATATATATAATATTTTAGTGTAATCTTTTGTTTCTTTAAAGAAAAAAAAATGTGATATTCACAACTTAGAGAATTTGTATGCCGTGTTTGGGTCGCCATAAGGGAATAGTCGTTCCTCTAGAAAGAAATGGACAGTTCATCTTGTGCATAAAATGCAAGTTTTTTTCTCAGAGAGAAGATAATATGGAGAGAAATATTGAATATTGAGAGGTTTCGTTCTTGTAGAGAAGCGGAAGTAGTTGTTTATTGTAGAGAAGCATTTCCCATTGAGATTTTGGATAGTTCTCCTTTTAGTGAGATAAAGTTTCGTTTGCTCTCAAAGTTCTCTACATAGATAGTAGTCTAATTATGATATCTTTTCAGACAGTGGTCTAGTTATGGAACAGAGATGAGAGATTGGTAGTGGTACCGTTGGGAGAGCAGGTTTAAAAGGGTTTATTCAACTTGAGTTTTTGTCGAGGTTTAGAGAGGTAACTCTATGTTTCAAAATCTTTGATGTAACTTTCATTGGTGTAGTGGATTTCAGTTTGTTGTGCCCGTTGATGTAAGCCTTCTGAGGTGAACCACGTAAATATTTGTGTTCTTGATTATGTGTTTCATGTTTTATTTCTCGTATTTTATTTACCAAAAATCAACCCATTGGATTTAGGGCTTTCACGCATAACGTTCTCTCCCCTGGGCCGAACGCTCTCTCTATTCCACCTAGCATCTCTCTATCCCGGGGTTGGTTTCGAGAGAAAGAATGAGTTTTTAGAGTAAGAAAGAGAGATTGGGTTTTTTTAGAGAGAAAAATGAGTTTTAAAGAGAGAAAAAGACTAGATTTTTAGAGAGAGAAAAAAGATTGGATTGGTGGAGAGAGAAAAAGAGATTGGGTTTTTAAGGAGAGAGAATGGCTTTTCGTGACCGAAAGATTGGATTTCTAGAGAGCGAATATTTAGAGAGAAAAAGAGATGTTAGGTTTCTAGATAGTGAGAGAATGAGTTTTAGAGAGACATTGAGTTTTTATAGAGTGATTGGCTTTCTAGGTAGAGAGAATAGATTTTTATAGAGAGCAAGAGAGATTAGGTTTCTAGAGAAAGAATAGATTTTTAGATAGAGAATGGGTTTCTAGAGAAAAAGAGAGATTGAGTTTTTAGAGGGAGAAAATGGTTTTTTAGATAGAGAAAAAGAGATTGAATTTTTAGAGAGAGAAAAGAGGTTTTTAGAGAGAGAAAGGGAGATTGAGCTATTAGAGAGAGAAAGAGAAATTGTATTTCTAGAGAGATAGAGAGAATGGGTTTTTAGAGAGACAAAGGTTGAGTTTCTATTCTTTCTTTTTATTTTGACAAAGTTAAATAGGAATGGAACTTTGACAAAGTTAAATCGGAACGGAACTTGAGAGGTTGTGCTGTGAAAATCCAGCCTCTACCGTCTTGACCCAAGCCCGATTCCTACAAAAAGTTAGTTTCTAGAGAGAAAATGAGACATTGGGTAAAGAATGGGCTTCAAAAGAGAGAGAGATGGTGTTTTTAGAGAGAGAAAGAGAGATTGGGTTTTTAAAGAGGGAATAAGTTTTTAGATAGATTAGGTTTCTATATATATATATATATATATATATATATATATATATATAGAGAGAGAGAGAGAGAGAGAGAGAGAGAGGGTTTTTAGAGAGAAAAAAGATATTGGGTTTCTAAATAGAGATAATAAGTTTTAAAGTTTCTAAAAAATATTTTAACATTTATTTATTTATTTTGGCTTACTACAAATAAGTAAAGTTTGTGTGAGAAATAAAGTCAATCCTTGGGTTGGCTTGTCTTTGTTTCCTCTCATAAAAAATAGGCCAGCCCTGTTCTGTTTTGGGGCTTCTCGGGCCAACCTCATTAGGTGGTAAGTTTTCGAGCCGGCCCCGTAAGGATTGGTTTTAGTGTGGCTGGCCCGGCGCTGGTCTGAAGCATGTAACAGGCATGGATTAGCCCCGAAAACAGCCAGAATCTTGGTCCAAAATAATGGCAGCCTTACAAGGCAGGCCGACTCTTGATTTAAATGTATTGATAATGGGGACTTGCAATAAGCCTCGCTTGTGGGCGCATTGCTAGGAAGGGATCAAGGTAGTTAGTCGGTAAGGATTCATAAAAACACACGGCATGACAAAGATCAAGAAACTAGCTTATTCTCCTCCTCCAACAGAACCTCTCTATTGAAGCGCCTGTGAAAGGTGAGAGGGCTATAAAGAGGTCCCACCCTTTTGGTGAATCTGACTCCAGGTGCCTACTGCTTGATCACCATGGTGCTTCTCCTCCCATTGTTTATTCTACCCCAGCTAAGTTAAATTGGTGAACGTCGAGGAGGGGTGCGCATTGATAGGAGAGAGGAGGGAGGCCTCGAATCTGAGCTTTACGGCGATTTAGGCATTATTGTATCTAAGAGTTTCCATAGACGAATTTTAATGAGAACAACGCCTTGACCCCTAATTCGAGAGTAATGGAATTTGTTGTAGGTCGTGCCTGAGGTGCCGGGCGTGTGACCATTAAAGTCCCGTGTGATCATTAAACTCCTTATGACTGATTGTAATTGAACTTTTGTTATAATGGAACATGAACTTAGTGGTACCGTAGTCCTGTGTGGAAAATACTAAGCAAACAATGTTTGCTGATACTGGACTGAGCTTGACGTGCTAATCCAGTCGGTTGAGAAAAACCCATGTTACCTGGGCATAGAGATTAAACCGATAACGATTATAATGTGTCATCCCTTGATAAGGTCGGAGTTTGCCTGGATGAGTGAGGCGATGGATTGTGTGGTCCTTTTGTATGATGGAGGCCTTCGGAGACAGGGGCCAAAGCTTCATCCGCATACCATCACACAACATGAACATATGATAACCATTTCGGGAATGCTAACCACCTTTTAGGGTGAAGCTTGTACATGTGGAAGAGATTATCCTTACGAATAATAAGGTAGTAGTTATATCAAGTCTAGATGACATTGGTTAGTACGTCTCTAGGGGAGAACCTGAAATCCACATATTGAGATTATGACCCATTGCCCATTGGCTTTACTGACCCACAAATGAGCCCCTGCATAGACTGTGGGTCATGGACAACACTAGGTCGATTTTAGAAAGCACGTATGGGCCGTAGTCCACAGTAGAAGGTAAAGTGCCCCAGTATTTATTTATTTATTCTTAGACTATATGGATATTTTTTCCATCAAAAGTATTTTATTATGTTTCTTTTAATGTTATATGATTTTTAGAATTATTATTTGAATTTTTCTGAATTTTTGGGTATTTTATTTATAAAATTTAGATTTATTAAAACAAAAATATTGATTTTATATTGATTTGATTATTCGAATTGGATTTTATGAATTTCTAAAAATCATAAATATTTTAAGGAAAAATTGCTAAACCCCCCCCCCAACCCAAAGATGGACTTTTTACCCACTTTATACCCCACTCAACTTTTCCTAGCAATCCCCCCCCAAAAAATGATGTTTTCTATCCAATACCCCCAATACAAAAAGTTAAATTTTTTTGACGAAAATACCCTCTTCTCACATAACAAATCATTTTTGGATCCCAATAAAAGGAAACGTTGGACTGCTCAGTCTGGCGTACTTCAAAACGCCGGATTGCCCCTACAAAATGCCAGATCGCCATATCAAAACACCGGACTGCCCCTACAAAATGCCAGATCGCCATATCAAAACACCGGACTGCCCCTTCAAAATGCCGGACCGTAACTTCAAAATATCAGACCTCCCATTCCAGCAAAAAAAAATAATCGTCGGACCGCCACCATGAAACGTCGGACCGCCCATTCCAGCAAAAAAAAATCGTCGAACCGCCTGTTCAAAATGCCGAACCGCCTTCTCCAATGAAAATAATTTGTTATGTGAGGGAAGGCTATTTTCATCCAAAAAAATGAAGTTTTTTGTATAGGGATATTAGCTAGAAAACATCATTTTTGGGGGGGAGTTGCTAGGAAAAGTTGGGTGGGGTATAAAGTGGGTAAAAAGTCCATCTTGGGGGGCGAAAGGGGGGGGGGGGGGGGGGCGTTTAGCAATTTTTCTTAATTTTAAAATGGGCCACCATGACAATATGGTGGGGCCCATGATGTGCCACCTAAGGTGGCACGCCCCACCTTGTGAACTTCCCTTTTTTTTAAATCAAGCTTATTGGTTGAGGGTGAAGAAAGCTTATGTTTTGGAAAGGTTGTGTCTGAAGGAAGTTTTGAAAACAAATAAAGAAAGTGTGATGAGGCTTGTGCATGAAAATAAGAAAGCGCAATATTATTATAGATATTTTTATTTAAATTAATTAATGGGAAAATGGTTTAGAAAATGAGAGATAAATGTTCTAGCACCTTCCGTATGATCTTGATAACCTATCTATGGAACGGATGGCATATATCTCTCACCCTTCAAGTCACTTGAGATCAATAATATATATACAATCTTACTAGAAGAGGCAAACCATGGAAAATTCTAAAAAACCCTAAACCCCTTCAAGCACTATATAAATGGGTGCCCTCTCCCATATCTCCTACACCAAAATCTCTCCTCTCTCTCTCTCGTAAAGAAATAGAAGGGGCACACCCCAGCCATGGTGCTCTCTCTCTCTCTCTCTCTCTCTCTCTCTCTCTCTCTCTCTCTCTCTCTCTCTCTCTCTCTCTCTCTCTCTCTCTCTCGTGTTGAAAAAGAGGCACGCCCCTCCTATTTTGATTATCTCTCTCATCTCTTACATGGTCTAAAGGGTTAAAGATTTAGTAAAGAGATGTTATCTCTCTCAATTAGGTTATTAAGAGGTTAAGCCTTAATTTGATATTCAAAGGATTAGAAGGAGTTAATGTTTCATTGGAGGGTTTAGCCAAATTGTTTTTTCAATATTGAGGTTGAAGGTTGACCATTGATCCCGCTACATTAGAAGGTGGTGACTTGGTGTGGGGTGTCATAAACTCTATTGAAGTAATCTCTGACACTTTCTTTTTTGTGTCTTGTTATATTTACTTCTGATGTCTTTTGTTATTCCCTAGCATAACATAGTGATTTTCATTGGTTAATAAAAGAAAGGTTTTAAAGGTATCAAGTTTTAGATCTTAGATTTATTTTCTTTATTTTTTTTCAATACAATTATATTGTAATGGACTACATGTGAGTGATCTAAGCTGGAAAAAAAAAAGAGAAGAAAAAGGCAAAAAAAGAAAGAATATATACACCGATTAGATTATATAAGTCCAAACTTTCACACCAGTGCCGCAGACAACATTGATGGCGTAAAGACCGGTATTCTAGATAGTGCCAATTTCCTAGTTACTAACATCACCCGTGTCTTTGGCACAACTCTGGTTTATGTGGAGTTTTGAACTATTTTCGCTTCATTTTTTAAATTTTTAGATGCTTCTTTAATTTGTTTTCGACATCAAAAGCCCCCAATTTTTAGGGGTCCTCATCCATGTCACTTACATAATTTTGGTAGATTGTTGCTTGTTGCTTCTTGCTCAGTCTGTGGCCATATGAAGCCTAGACATAGTGAGCAAGAGGGATGCAACTTGACAGGGACCACTTTTAAGAGTTGCCCAATGCTCGCTGCCCCCTAACTTGATAGCGCCAATGGCCCGATGGGAGACTGGAGGGGTATCGGGAGCTAGAATTCTAGGAGAGGCCTTGTATATAAAGGCCAAAGGCTGCCCCTAAGTGCAATATAAGTAACTTGGATCTCAGACCCAATTGCTTAGAAGATCGAGTCGACATAGGTAGGACCAAGGGTTAGGATGGTCTGGTGGTAGGGACAGATTTGCCAGAGAGATATTAGAGTTGGGAGACGGCTAGAAGAATTTTGGAGAAAGAGGTGGCCCAGTGTGTCACCAGCCTTGATGGCCACCAGGCCATTGGCGTGGTATAGGCCGGTGGGACAACACAAGTGTGCTCGATGCTGACACCACCGGTGCTCCCGTAGATAGCACTGGTGGTGGTCCCTAATATTAAGATAAATAGCTCTTATATTGCGATTATCCGTGGGACCCAAAATAAACTAATCCTAAAAATATAGGACAAACCATTCTCTCTTATATATGTGTCCCTTCCACATTACCTTACTTAGCCCGAGAAAAACTGTAACCCATTGGATCCCACAATGGATGTGCTTGAAAACTTCCTTTCACCCTTCACACTCAACCCTTATTGATAAGCATTCCATGTCTAGCAATGGCAATATAACCCATGATGCTAAAATCCTCCCATAAGAGTGATGTAGATCAATATCTGGTTGCTACATAATTTTAATTTTATTTTTGTTAATTTTATTTTTAGAGATGTAGGTGGACTTTTTATTTTTTATTAGGATTAATTGTTAAAAATAGGATTTTTAGGTTAGTTTGATAAAGTCTTTTTATTTTTTAAGAAAATGTGTTTTTTTTTTTTTTGGAAGTATAAGTCATTTATTTTGTGTAAGTACATTTTCTTGTTTCTTTTGCATGATTATTTTTTATTTTAAAAAAAAAAAAAACTTTTGTTTCGTAGGGTATCTTTTTTTTTGTGAGGTTGACTTATCTTTGTTTTTCTTAGTACATTTAAATTGAAATAAATATTGGGAGTTATCTATTGGAGGAGTCCCTTTTTGTTGAGTTATTTTAAGAAGATGAAGCAAGTATGTTTCCTTTCCTTTTAGTAAGTATTAGATTGAGTTGGTAGTCTTCTTTTTTTTTTTTTTTTTATTAAGTTCTTTCTTTATGTTTTGGATAAAGAAGTTCACATGGAGATCCCCATTAGGATTAATGTTGAAGTGGTGGACTTTCTTTTTTGTAAGGAGTTTTAGAAAGCAAGTTGTTTAGTATGTAAAATAGGAACACGTATAATGTATTGGATACTGAATTTTGATAGAATAAAAAAAATGTTATTTTCTAGAGAGAGAGAGAGGGAGCACAACTCTTATTCTTTTCTTCTCCTCTTGTTGATGGTGCATAGTAGAGATCTTGAATCACCACGTCCATGCCTTTTGCAAATCTTTTTTTAGTTTTTTATTTCTCTCTAAAAAGGCGGTCGTTTTGCCAATTATTAGCAGCTCGTAATTTCATCTGAGTTAGTGGTATCAGAGTATTAGTCGATTCCTGTGGATCATGGTGCTCATCGATAGGCATCATGGTTCATGGAAAATCGAGAATGAGCCCATCCAACGAGAATGAGATCTCCAAGAGATTGAGATAGAATACTTGAGAAGGTAAGTGGAAGAACTAACCCAACACTTAACGTAAAACCCGACACATACACACTATGATGAAGGTAGTGAGTCGGAAGCTATTTTCGAGAGCCCATTTTATGCTCACGTTCCGCATCGGGGGACTCGTGGTTGGGAGACTAATCTACTTAAATTTGATGAAAATCTAGTTGAAGGTGAAGAGCAAGTAGGTTTGGATTTGCAATTGAAATCATCATTCATTGAGGTCATGTAAGATCCTATTTTTAATAAAGGTTCTCGATTTGATGAAGAACAAGATGAAATGAGATAAGTTGGCCTTGAGGGAATAAGGATATTTAACTTTCTCATTAATAAAGAGATAGATAAGCAAGAAATCAACCCAAACCCAGAGGAGATCATGGGTATGAAAAAATTTGATGAAGAAAAGAATTAGGGCCTCAAAAGATAATCAATAGGTGAAATTTGTTCGACCATCGAATCTAGTGCTCATCTCAAAGATGTATACGTGGTGTGCTCTATGGTTAAATTTGAGCAATTTCAACAAGTTTTTGTGGTTGAACAGATTCTATTGCATATAACGACCCTTTTCTTGTGGACTAGTCATTATCAATATACAATGGTGTTGGGTGTGTTTTCAGTCACATACAAGGCCCAAATGTATTTTAATATTGATATAATAGCCAAGCTTCATATGAGGCTTAATGAAATAGCTCATGTGATGCAAATATATGATATGATCAAGATCCATCATATAAAAAACTTGACATGCCTAAAGGAATCTTGACTCGTTAGTTAGTTTTTAAAGGTTCTAACTCACGACTAATAATACCAAAAGCTCGTCAGTTGGTGAAGCCATCTCCTTTGAAGACAAGTTCTAGGATATATATATATTACTAAGGCTCTATGTAGGCCTATCCATGTGATATATGGAAGAATAAATACGGCTTAATATTGGTATCTATCGTTGGTTATACACATGTGCTATAATTTATGGCCAATGATAAGAGATCATGAAGATGTTTCTATTTAAGACTGAACTCCGGAATGCATATATTCCTTGGCACATAAATGCCTCTCCACTAGATATTGGATGAGTTCTAGGTGAGACGTGTTGTGACTCTTTAAGACACCTGTCATATGTTGAAAGAATGGGGTTTGACCTATGGGGCTTAAAAGAAAGCTCGTCTTAATATAATAAGGTGAATTCCTAAAATATATATAGTAAGGCCTCATGTACCTTAAGGTACAAGGGTGATATGACTTTAGCGATATTTAGACCTTGCTTAACCCATATATGTAACCACCGTCGGTTCGAATATATCCTAACTGATACCCCGAAGCTCGATGCTTTCGAGACCAAATTGAAACTCTCAAAAAACCATGTCGAAGTGTCGTGACCCTTTTTTTGAAGCTTCGTATTAGTCGGAGGTTGGATTGCTTGTTGACTATGTCTCGTGCATTCCAAACATAACAACATTCAACTACTGATATTGTAATTTCTCTCTTAATGTGTGGAATTTTCCAAGAAACTAAGATCATTGGATCATCGATCTGATCACCCTTAAAATCGGTGTGGAAATGTTCTATACAAGTGAAAAAAGTATATTCAACGAGATCAACAGAAAGGTGAACCAACGAGTGATGAAAAGGAAGGATATGTCCTAGTCTTTCTCATTAGACAGCTTGATTAACCCGCAAGGCTACATATTTAAATTCAAAAGATGTATGGTTGGCCATATCAGATAAACGTGAATTTGAATTCACGTATGGTTAAGGGTTGACCACATAGGATAAGTACAAATTCAAAGTTTACACATGATTAAAATTGGGGTTAAGTGATTTACCCGCGGTTTTAAACTCACGTGAAGCCTTGGATTCAAAATCAAATCCACGAAATCCATTCATCTGAACTAGAAGATCAGCTTACATATTTAAATCCACATAAAAGATAAAGACAAAGTAAAGATCCAAGGTGAAGGTGAAGAAGAGGATAAGCATCATCAAGAAATCCATGGTGGAGATGATATTTGGTGGTTATCGAAGAGAGATTGAAGGTTATCATCTGAAAAGGATTATAAAATCCGGGTGAATACATGAGAATAGGGTTCGCATATTTTTACGGTAGATAAGTACTTTTTGAGAGGACATATCTCCTATGTTGATCAGTACTGAGATAGAGTGAGAGAAGAGAGAGAACTAGAGAAAGAAATTGATTATGTGCTCTGAAATACCTACTTGAGGCCCGTTTTCTGACAGGGACAAGGTCGTAGGATTGGCATCTCTGTCATAGATCAGATATATGGGTTTATATCCCATTTGATGTTATTTCCTTTTATATATTTGTACGTCTTGTTTTGTCAGAAACAAATATATAGGTCTTGAGGCTATAATTAAGGGTAGTTGACCTTATTTGCTTTTTGTCGCATTATTTGGTCAGTGTAAATCATAACAAGGGATTCAACTCCTTGAACTATTCTGTTCCCAGTATATAATATAAAAAACCTGTATTTTTATGATATGGAGTGCACAAGCGAATTTGGCCCCGGATGTGTCGCCCTCTAGTAAAATATTTAATTGGAGTCTCAACATGTTTTAAATTATATTGTCTATTTTAAAACATCAAATACCCCCTTTTTCTCACCGCAATTCATAATTCGGAGCATCCAGATGGTTGTGTTATGATTAATACAATAACCTACAAGTTCCAGGATCATGTTTACAATATTTGAATTAAAGAAAGTTACAAGCCTATTAGAAAATTCATCTTAGCACACTTCAAAACTCAATGATGAGTTTTTTCCAACCATGGGAGAATGATACAGATCAAGATTTGGTTGCTAAAAACTTTTAATTTTATTTTAGTTAATTATATTCGTTGGGACGTTTTTATATTAGGGTTAAGTGTTAAAAACAGGATTTTGAGGTTAGTTTGATAAAGTGTATTTTTTATAGGTCCCTTTTTTTTCTTTCTTTTGCATGAGATTTTTCTTCTTCTTTTTAGGCAATATATTTTTCTTTTGTTGACTTATACTTTTTTTAGTACGTTTAATTTGCAATAAATATTAGGAGTTATCTTTTGGAAGAGTCTGGTTATTTAGTTATTTTAGGAAGATGAAGCAAGTTCATTTCCTTTCCTTTTAGTAAGTATTAGATTGAGTTGGCAGTCTTTATTTGAATAAATTCTTTCCTTATCATTTGGACAAGGAAGTTCCCCTGATATGTAGATCCCTACTAAGATTAATGTTGAAGTGGTTGACTTCCTTTTTGTAGGGAGTTTTGGAAAGCAAGTTATTTAGTGTATAAAAAAAAGAACGCATACAATGCATTGGATGATGAATTTTGCTTGAATTAAAAAAATGTTATTTTGTAGAGAGAAAGAGAAAAAGTGAGCATGGCTCTAGTTCTTCTTTTCTTCCTCTCTTGTTGATGGTGTGCAGTGGAGATCTTGGATCCCCACATCTGTGTTTTTTTCTTGTAGATTTTTTTTCACCTTTTTTTATTTACTAACAACGCAATTACCTTTTTCATAACATGTAAATGCATCATAAACATTATTAATGGACCGTTGCTATGTCAGTCTGTCACTACTGAGTAAAGAACTGATGGTCGATGTGCACAGTGACTAGTGAATCGAATACATTAATTGGCAGACCTAAGAGATTTCATTTACCACATTGTTTGTATGAAACTTTGAATGGTCACATGTGTTGGTGAGCAGGGGGCATTAGTCTTTGGAACCCAATTAATCCACGGATCTCCATTTTTTTGTTATTTTATTCATTATTGCAAGTGGAAGGCTAAAATAAAAACATGGATTGAAATAGCGAGAAGATATAATATGTCTTTTAGCTTGATTAAAGCCACGGTCTTAGATAGAATATAATGATGAAACAAAACTCATGCAACCAATTCCAAATAATTAGAAATTTGGATTTGGCACGAATAATAATGATGATTCAAGATCACATAGCAGATCTAAGGTCATGTGAGCCCCATCCGAGCTTTAAAAGCTTGTGCCACTCCTATTGATAACAAGGAATACAACAATGGCACAAGAAAGGGGTTGCAATCGTAGTGATATCACTCTTCATATCTCAGCTGCATGTTGTGGCTTCTATTATCATGATTCTTTAAAAAACCACTAATCATTTCGACACCTTCAAAAACCACTCACCATTTCAAAAACAAGAGAGAGCCAGTACTGTTGGAAATTGTGACCTTTCAGGATATTTTATTCAAAATATCTAATTATTATGGGCATCAATATATCAGTCAATAATATCATGGTATTGATATAAAAAGAGTCGTACATAAGTCTTTAGTGCCTAATTAATCCGCTAAGTGAGAGCTAATTAAAACTCCCAATGCCTTTTAAAGTGCATAAAGATAAAAGTTAGGCTCCCAAGTCTAAAGTAGAGTTTGAAAGCAGGGAAAAAAAGAGAGGAAGGGAGCTGGTTGGCTCACGTTGAATTATGCAGTATTAATGATAACAACGGGTCAGCGTGGTAAAGTTTCAGTCCAAGAAGACGTCACCCTGTGAAAGAAACTAATAGCATCACCATAGCCATTACTCTAGTTCCAAAGAACGGAGATCCCCCTTTGAAATTTAGCCATGAAAAGCGACCCTATTTAAATCATGCCACTCCTCACAATTTTTCTCCATCATGTCCTCAACCTCGCCATGGACACAAGCACCACCATCTCAGACAATAAAAGCCCTGTTAAAGGCTACATCCTCCTCGCCGTTAATGGCCTCTTTCTCACTCTTGGAGGAGGCTGTGCCCCCCTTGTGTCGCGCATCTACTTCTTACATGGTGGACAACGCAAGTGGTTCACTGCCTGGATCCAAACAGCCGCATGGCCCCTCCTCCTGATCCCTCTTTCTCTCCCTAAATTTTTCAGCAAAAAGCTTCAATCTCAACAGGAAAAATCTCATCTCACCTTCCCCTTGGCCCTCCAAAGCGCGGGAATCGGCCTCCTTATCGGCCTCGACGACTACATGTACGCCTTCGGCCTCTCTTACCTCCCGGTTTCGACCTCGTCTCTCCTTCTCTGCACACAACTAGCATTCACGGCTCTCTTTGCGTTCGTGCTGGTTCGCTACAGGTTCACGGCCTACTCGATCAATGCAGTGGTGTTGCTTACCTTGGGACCAGTGTTGTTAGGGCTCGGGGCTCGGGGCGACAGGCCGGAGGGCGTGAGCGGTGCGAAATATGCATTAGGGTATGTGATGACTGTAGGAACGGCAGCAGTGTTTGGGCTGGTGGTGCCTTTGCTTGAGCTTGTTTACGGAAAGGCCAAGGTGGTGGTCACATACACGTTGGTGCTGGAGATGCAAGTGATCATGTATGTCGTGGCCACCGCCTTTTGCACGGTTGGGATGATCGCCAATAAGGACTTTCAGGTGAGTTTTTTTGGCCCTAAGATTTGATTTTGAATGGAGACTTTACCTACTTATCAACTTGTGGTTTTCCACAGACACCATAAAAAAAAAAAAAGACTAACTCCTTAATCTATCTAAAAATTTGAGAAATGATCCCTGCAACATTTTGAGAAATGATCATGCAAGTTTTAGAAAAATTTATATGTGGCATTTAAAAGTTGAACCATTTAACATTTTATCTGTGAAATTGCATTGCCATGATTATTTTTTAAATTATCCATAAAAGAATAGCATGTCATCATGGCTCATAAATTGTTGGATGGAAAAATCTTAAATATTAACCCATTACTTATAATTTGATATGAAGCAGTGCTCTTTAATGGTACCAAGAACTGCGACGATTTTATTAATTTTATGTTCTTTTTAGAAATTTTGTGTTCCTTTCAACTTTGTTCCTCGAACGCTAGGATTTTATATCTGCACAACTTTTTTTTAAGGTTTATTGAGTTTTTTAAGTAGATTAAGAGATATCTTTTTTTTAAGGTGCTAATAGTAAGAATGAAAATCACAACGTGATGACTAACGAGTGCGAATGTGCTAGTATCATGACCCAATCCCTTTCCCATAAGTCCATAACACTTGTTAGTGCTTATCTATGGTCCGTTGACCGGTAATTATTTGGCCTAGACGAGTTATGATTAATTAACAACTTGCCTAGTTAAAAAATATATAATTTTATTAAAAATATTAATAGCGTTATTTGAAAATATTCATATGATTTTTATATTATTACGACGATTATGAAATTTTTTTAATATATTGTCTTGTTTTTTATTTTTTATTTTCAATTTTTTTCAAAATATTTCCGAAAATTTTCAATAATAGAGCACTGAGTAAATGCTATTTGTCCTTCCCCTAAACCCCACTATTCAAAAGGTGATGTACAGTTAAATGTGTGAACACGCCTACTTTTGCGTGAGGGGTATCTTTTGTCTACTTTTTAAGAGTGGTTTTGTTAATTGTTTAGTTATACGCCAAGCCAAACACTAGCGTCCGCCGTCTGCCACACGGACGACAAATGCGCCGAATAAAGGCACATATTTACAATGTTCCTTTCATCTATTTTTAGAAGACTCCTGTTTTTTTTATCGAAACACCAACATTTAGTTCGTCCACCTCAATTGATTGGGACAAGGCCAAAACGATGATGATGGCAAACATTTGGTCTGCCCTTGAGCAAATCAGAATAGTATGAGCTCTCCCAACGATTCGCAGCAATCTAAATTTGGCACGATCTCGGTGAAGAAGATCATGAAAACAATTTTTTCAAAACTATTTAAAAAATAATGTTTTTCTTCAAGAGAAAATAGAGCAATAACGGGTTGTCCATCTTAGGATACAAAAAATGGTGAAAATTGTTAACTGGAGAGCCATTGCTAAGCCAAAATGGTGCCAGTTATCATCTTGCTTGCGCAATACATTTGCCCAAATATTGCCATCATCATAAAGTTTAGGTGTATAAAATTAGCATATGAATTATTTTACTTACAAATGGTTTACTAAGAGTGATTATTAAATGTGCAAAAGCAATTTGAATGAGATGAAACAATAGGGTAGGACAAAAGTATATCGGCACAATGGGCTTTGCCACAATTAAATGACATAAAATCATGAGGCCCTCAAATGTTGGTAGGCATATGATACCAATAGCATTAATATGTTTTCCTGTGTGTGGGACTTGCGAAATTAAATGGGCAAGTTTTTTTAAATTTCCCCCTCCTGTATGAAACTTACATACTTCCCCTTATCCAACCGTCTATTTTAAATTAACGGCTGAGATGGCCCCTATCGCATTTTTATAGTATTTTATTTTAATATGTTTTCTTACAAAATATTTTGACACCAAAGTTTGGGCATCCACTCCTCTCTCAAACGCATACCTGTAAAAAAATATTTTTATACAAATATCATGACCAAAATGCCTTTGAAAGTTTCAGGGTTATTTTAGTCATTATATTTTATTTAAAATATTTTTTTTAGGTGCAACCCATTGAAATGATGACACATACCGTATATACTTTGTGGAAAAAAATTAAAGATGAAATTCTCTAAGGCATCGGATCTAGATCAAAAGGTCAACGGCTTACTTGATCTAAATTAAACAGCTGGATGGGAAGGGAAGTATATATCTTCTATACAATAGGGAAAATATAGAAATATTTCCCAAATTAAATTTGGGCTGTCGATGTAGTTTTAATGAATCAATGTGAATTGGGGTTTGAGCATGTTATGTTTGCTTTCAGGCTATTCCGATAGAGGCCAGAGAGTTTGGATTGGGAGAGTTTAAATACTATCTGACAGTGGTGGCAAGTGGTGTAATGTGGCAGCTTTTCTTTATAGGAAGTGCTGGTTTCATCTTTTGCACTTCCTCCATGTTTACTGGTGTTTTTGTAGCTCTGCAAATCCCATTGAGCGAGTTATTGGTGGTCATCTTCTTCCATGAAAAGTTTACTGGTGAGAAAGGTATGGCTCTTGTTTTATCAATGTGGGGTTTTGTCTCTTACTTTTATGGGGAGCACCTCAATGCAAGGAAGAAGAAGGGGCCTGATATGGATACAGCGATAAACCAATTGTAATATCTATTTTATATATTATCAGTTTATTGAAGGGATATTCATGCTTGGTGAAATCCAGTAGTTCAGCAGGTTGGAGGTCTTTTTCTCTTAAATTCTACTAGTAAATGAAAGGTAACAACATAACGTAGTATTTTTAAGATTTTTCAGCACCTACATTGACAAGTCTATTTACATGTGCTACATTTCAATTAAAAATAAATGGAAACAAACCATGACATGGATTAAAACTTATTGCCACAAATACAAATACCTTTATTTTGTTTTAAATAAAAAATGTGGTAGTAGTATATAAAGAAAAATAATATGAATAACTAGTGTTTAAATTTTTTTTGATGATAAATCACCGATCTGGAATCACTAATGACCAAGCCGGTTAAATTGTTTTAAGTGGCTATCATGTACTGGTATTATTAGAGGCTTATCGTCGAACCTCCCCAGACTTTGTGGCTACTAAAGCACAAGGTCTAGTGAAAAATAGAATTGAAGCACTTATGATATAAGGTTTGAGGTTTCTTCTAGGGTTTGAACTTACAAAGTAATTAAGGTTCGAGGCATCTAGGGTTTGAGTCCAGAGATTTTGAGATGCTAGGGTTAGGGTTTCGCTATGTAAAGCTCTCTGAATGCGATCCAGAATGGGAGAAAACCTTCCAAACATAACCAACATAATAGTTCCATCAATGCCGCTCATGGGATCATCTATGCAACCCGTCACTAGGCTCATTGCCCGAAGCGATGTGGTCAGCGTCGTTGAACTCTTTCCTGACTCAGCTTAAGCAACGTTCTCAAATAATTGGTAAAAGGCGTCTATTTTGTTACATTAAAAATGTTGATTCACCTGTATGGATCAGTTTTTGTACTTGTTTGGTCAATTCACAATTTTTTTCACACAGTAAATGGGCAATTGGGACCACCGATTCACTGATTTGGCACAGTAAATTGGCAATCGGGATAATATGGCAAGACCAACTACATTATCCATGAGCTATAAGGCCATTTCACCTACCTCTAGTTGACGAAAGCCCCTTGGTCAAATCCAGTGATTTAAAGAACGTCAGGTCGGCATGGAATTGCCTGGTCTGACCTCGGAATCGGTCATCCCAAGCCAATTCTATCAATATATAGGAAATCGTCCGGGTCTGAAAGAGAATTGACAATTTGCTACAGTAAAAACACCGTTTTGCTACATTAAAAATGTTGATTCACCGGTTTGACCGGTTTTTGGCCAATTCTTTGTTTTTGTACGTGTATTTTGCTAGTTCACTATTTTTTTCACACAATTAATTGGCGATCCGGACCGATTTTTACGATTTTTGCGATGCCCAATACATGTCCCCCTATTAGATTGACCATTCTAATCCTGTCTCCCTTCCACATTACCTTACCCTCAGACAGGAAAAATGCACCCCTAAGAATGTGTTTGGAAAACTTCCTTTTACCTTTAACATCATGAAAGAGGACCACCGACCTCTTATTGATAATCGTTCCATCTGTAGCAATACTGATACAACGGCATGATCCTCCCATAAGCGAGTGCTTAATGACCCAGCAATTCATGGACTAACACTCCAATTACTTTCTTCATAACATGTAAATGCATCATAAACATTTGCCAGTGGACAGTTGATATGTACAGTCAGTCTTTCACTACTGAGTGGAGGAACTGATGGTCCATATGCACAGTGATTAGTGAATTGAAGACATTAAGAGATTTCATTTACCACATCTTCTGTATGAATGGGGATATGCATTTGGTGGACACAGGGCATTGGTCTAAAGAACCCGATTAATCCCCCAATTTTTGATTTTTTGTTATTTTATACCATATAATAACCAATCCAGATAGAAAGCGCCCGAGCCCTTTCTCGGTCTGCACCACAAAAACTGATAAAAGTACTATGACAGCTTGTGAAAGAAACTAATAATATCACCGCATGCACCACACAAACTGATAAAAGTACTATGACAGCTTGTGAAAGAAACTAATAATATCACTATAGCCATAACTTAAATTAGATCTTACCTCAAAACTTTCCCTAGAAGAGGCTGTTTTGATGGCCAAATATCCTCAAATTGATCATCGGGACATCAAAATGCATGGACTTGAAAAAAAATGGATTTCAAGTTTTGAAAATAGTGCATCTTTGAGCGCATTTTTGAACTTTCAATTTTTAAGTTATTCAAGTTTTCATAGATCTGCTCCATCTACATTTTTTAAGCTTTAAATTTTATAATTAAAGATAAAAATATATTTTAAGGCTAATCAAAGATTTTCAGTATTGAAACCATATTCTCGACACCGTTTGAAGGTGAGCTCTAATTTGATTTGTTTAGAGCCTCGGCTCTATAGAAACCTCACCCTTTTAGCATTAGCAATGAAAAACACCCCCATTTAAACCATGCCTCTCCTCACTCTTTTTACCCTCTTGTCCTCAACCTCACCATGGGCACAACCAACACCATCTCAAACAATCCTAACCCAATTAAAGGCTACATCCTCCTCGCCATTAACGGCCTCTTTCTCATTCTCGGAGGAGCCACTGTCCCCCCTCTGTTGCGCCTCTACTTCATACATGGTGGACAACGCAAGTGGCTCACTGCCTGGATCCAAACAGCCGCGTGGCCCCTCCTTCTAATCCCTCTCTCTCTCTCTAAATTTTTCATCAAAAAGCCCCAATCTCATTTCACATTCCCCTTGGCCCTCCAAAGCTTGGGAATCGGCCTCCTCATCGGCCTTGATAACTACATGTACGCCTTCGGCCTCTCTTACCTCACGGTTTCGACCTCGACTCTCCTTCTCTCTACACAACTCGCATTCACAGCTCTCTTTGCGTTCCTGCTCGCTCGTTACAAGTTCACAACCTATTCGATCAATGCAGTGGTGTTGCTTACTTTGGGGCCGGTGTTGTTAGGGCTCGGGGCTCGGGGCGGAGGTCGTGAGCGGTGCGAAATATGCATTAGGGTACGTGCTGAGTGTAGGAACGGCAGCAGTGTTTGGGCTTGTGGTGCCTTTGCTTGAGCTTATGTACAGCAAGGCCAAGGTGGTGGTTACATACACGTTGGTGTTGGAGATGCAAGTGATAATGTATGTGGTGGCCACGGCTTTTTGCACGGTTGGGATGATTGTGAATAAGAACTTTCAGGTGAGTTCTATTAGCCCTAGGATTTGATCGTCAATGAGGACTTTTAAAAGAAGTAGTAATCCTGCTAGTTTTACAAAAGGAAAATTGTTCGGGGATGAATTTCTACATTTGCGTCCCCCAGGTATAATGCATCCATATCAAAGATGGATGCAATGCAAACTTGAAACTTGAAACTTACTGTCCAAATGTTTTAAGCATAGAATTATTATTTTGTATTTTTTAATATTTATGATCTTCAATTTAGAGATTATGCATTCTTAAAAATTAGATAAAAAATCCATTTTTAAAGTAGATTTTTAAGAGGGGACTCATATCTATAAAAACTGTCCATGAGAAAATTTATCATACCACTTACCAGTTGAACTATAGATAGTCATTGTTTGATTAAATTTCAGAGTGCCCATAAAAGAAAACGTCATCATAGCTCATGAATCGTTCGACGGAAAATATCTTAAATAATTAATCTCTTAATTATAATTTGATAAATTTCTCAAGATTTGATTGCAAAGCCACACTTTTTAATTGTACTAAAAACTGCATTGATTCCGTCATTTTTTGTATTTTTTGTAGTAATTTTGTGTTTCTTTCGCGTCTTCCCGAGAATGTTAAATTTTTTGGAGCAAGCTTTCTAAGTTTCCCCTACATCGTAAAACTTATATACTTCCCCTTATCTAACCGTCCATTCTGAATGGAGGACTAAGATTGCCCCAATCACAATGTCACGTCCCTACACTATTTTATTTTTAATATTTTTGCTATAAACTATTTTGAGACGAAATTTTGGACGTCCAATCCTATATTAAACTCGCACTAGTGAAAAATATAAAAAAATATTTCCGATAAAATAAAATAACCAAAATACTCCTGAAAGTTTCAAGGGGTATTTAGTTATTATATCTATCGAAAAATTATTTTTAATATATTTTATAGGTGCGCCCTAATGAAAAGATGGAACGTACAAAATTTCATATTCATATAATTTGTATAAAAAAAGTAAAAATAAAATACTTTGAGACATCGGATCTAAGATCAAACGGTGAGTGGCTCTCTTGATCAAAATTAGATGGCTGGATAGTAGGGGGAGAATAGTTCTTCTATGCTGTAGAGGAAGTATGGAAACCTTTCTCAATTTTTTATAGAAAAAAGTATTTTATGCGTTAGGACACACTTATGCAAAAGTATCTCCCCTGACGTGAGGCATGTAACATTCATTTTATCTATGCAAAAGTGTCCCCCGTAACGTGAGGCATGTAACATCCATTTTATCTATACAAAAGTGTCCCCCCCTGAGGTGAGGCATGTAACATTCATTTTATCTTAGAGATAAATGTTACATAATGGTAGACCCATAAAAAATTAAAACTCAACAGAGTTAAAACAATGTAAAATAATATTTACTTTGTATTTTTAAAATTCATTCTTTTCAAGTTCTGTTCTTACTTATCATGGTTGCGATTTTCATTCCCTACATTTTGATTCCAATATCCATTTCGAAAAGATAGATTTTGGAGGGAGGACTCAATTAAATCGGTAAATTGGTCGATTCATAAAAATCTTGTCCTTTTATGTGTGCACACCATTTTCTAAGGTTCATGGAGTTGGTATTTCCCAATACGGAGAGACTGACCTCTGTGCGCGGTTTGGGGCTTTAGGCACGAGCCCGATGAAGCTGGGCTTGAATTAGAGGCAGTGTCGTCAGATTTGCCTCTTCGGTTTGGTCGGAAAAATGTAGCAATTCGGTGCTTTGGCCGACCTGAAGGAAGACTTTGGAATGTTTTTAAAACATTAATATGAATAAATTTTAAATTTATATATAAAAATATATTAAAATAATAACAATTTTAAAAATAAATATTTCAACAAAAAAAACAATTCTATGCTTTGGCCGAAGTGGCCAAAGTTTTAGCAAAAGAGGCCAAATCACATTGAAGCAGGCCGAAGCACAAAATTGTCCTTTTAAAATATAATTTTGTGCTTCAACCAAAGAGTTCGAAGTTTCAATCGAATTAAACCGAAGCAGGCCAAAGCAGATGCATTGGAGCTTCGTAACACTTCGGTCTAGGTCAAAAATTTGAAGACTTTGACCTCTTTACATCATGTTGATTCCCAACTATAAATTCTCATAATTATTGCATATCGATGTGATACTCACGTACCCCGTGTGTGTTTTATCTTTTAATATCCTTGGTATCGAGTTCACATCGATACCAAAGATATCAATGTGAAACCCTCGATATCCTTGGTATCGAGGGTTTCAAGTCTGCCAATGATATATTTCACAATGAACACATGTCCTAGTATCCGTGCACTCTTATGACTATCAAGAAAACCACAATACCATCAACCTCTCAAATAAATGGTAAAAAGTTAAAAACAAAACAACATTCATATATAAAAGAGTCAAACAATAATGATGGTAGAGAGAACTGATTAGAGACTCCCAAGTCCTAATCCCCTGACATGAGCCATATACTTCTCTCAAAATTCTTCCATCCTCCTAGTGGGAATTCATGCCATGATTGTCCCTCTCCTTTCAATGACACCTCACATAGAGTAATATCCAATCTCTATTTGTTGTACCTTCTATGATACCTGAGATTGTTGTCCTCTATGATACTTGGAATTGTACGCCAATGTCACTGTATTGTCACAATATGATGGAAATCACATCTCTTTTTTGATGTTTTATTTTTATTTTTTTTTATTTTTATGATTGTTGGGTTAAATTTGAGGGATTGGTAGTGTAAAGGGTTAAAATACGATTTTTTTTTTTATCATTATGGGTTGGGTAGTCATTTTACAATACTCCTCTTTCTTGAGGATTAAGATAGCTCTTCTTGATTTAGTTATTTTCCTATTCTTATGGGAAAGTCACGTAGAGCTTAATTTAGCGGGAGTAGAGATTTTTTTTTAGAAAAAAGGATCTAGGGGGAGTTAAAGATTTAAATAAATATTTTATGGGATGATGGATATGATAAAGGTTCATGGGATGGGATGATAGACATGATAAGGGTCCGTGGCAGGAAAGTAGATCATGTGAGCGAAACGGGCTCTTATTTTCATGGGATGGAAATTATTGGGTTTACATTTTTCATGGGATGGAAATTATTCGGTTTGCATGATCTAGAGAGAGATTAATGTGGGGAGAGAGAAAGACGTGTAGATAGAGAGATATACGAGGGTTGGAGAGAGAGATATGTGGGTTGTAAATAAAGATAATTTCTTTTAGTTTTTTTTATTTTGTATTTAAGAGCTTTGACATCCCAATTAGAAAGGACTGGAATATTTTTGTAGAGAATTTGTTTATGAATGAAGAAAGATAGTTTTTCTCCATTGCTTGATTTATAGTCACATTTTCCCCTTCATTATTGTTGAATTTTTTCTTCTTTTAGATCAAAAGAAGACCTGATTTAATTTTTCGAACTCTTTTTGCATTATTTGGTATCACAACAAAAGAGTTAGTGACTACGATGGCTGATCGTGAAAGTCACAACCGTAGAAATACCGAGCATGACCAAATATACAAGAAAATCAGCAACTTGACTAATATGGTTGAAAAGTTGTTGCAGAAACATAGATCGTAACAACGTACATCGAACAAAATGAGATCTATGGTGTTGGATCTATATTGTACGAGTTTTTGTGGAGATCGGCATAGATCAATGCATGAGTCTGAGAGGGAATAGCCTGATATTATGCTTGATCGCACTTATGGATTTGAAGCACGACGGCATCGACAGGAGCATGAATGCAGAAAAAAATTGGGTAACCGACTATCCCAAAGTCGATGTGATTGATATAGGAGAGTGGACCGAAATCAATTTAGAAGTGAGCAAATAAAGAATTTTACTACATCCAGATCCACGCTTGGCGTAAGATCATCCCAGGCTAGGAGACTGACATCTCTAACATGGGGAGTTGTTATTCCTACAACAAATCTATGATCTGAGCATCACACAAGTAAACAGAGAAAGGTATATGATTTTTTGAACAATAAAAATCGTAAGTTCTTCACTAGAGATGTTGATGCATTGAAAGACACAAAAGGTCCTAAATCTAGTGAGAAAATAGTATATGTATTTGTAGATCAATCTGCGGAAGAGATAATTGGAGATATGCCTAGCATTTTTATTGATGAAATTATGGATGATTCTAAATATGATAATGAGAAAATTCAGCATTGTATCAATCATAATGAAATGCTAATGTTTAACATTCTTTCTGTTGAAGACAAAATTGGATTTGTAAGTGATTCCCTACTAGTGAATGTGGAAGAGCAACCCCCAACTACAATGAAATGGGGTTTAGGATTGGATGAGAAAACAAAGAAGGTGGTTTTTTATCAAAGCAAATTGTCGATGGTCAGACATGAACTATCTTTGTTGTCATTAATTGATGAAACTCCACCTGAATCTTTTAAATAGGAGGGTGTGGCTCGATTTTCTAGTCGACAACTTATTAAGGAAAATGTTGATGATATCCAATTGTAGTTGATGATGTGGTTAATGTTGGTGCTGGTTGTAAAAATTATATGTGTACATTAAAGTTGTCTAGTAGAGGTGATGAAAATTATGATATGAACATGGAGAGCCGTGACTGGTTGTCTGTTTCGAAAAATCCTAATCATGATGTTTGGAATGGTTGTGATGAATTCAGATGGTTCGGTCGTCTATTGGAACCATTTCATAATTGGTGTGAAATCTTTGAAGTATGGTTTCAACAACATCATTTTGTGTGGCATCTGCTTATTAATGTTGTTGATTTAGGATGTTCAAGAGATGTGGGGATGATAATTTGCAGTGGGAGTATGTTGATGTTTGGTCAATGCACTAGAATTAGATTTAATGTTAATTACCGAGAAAAAAAGCCACCTAATCAAGTACGAAAACCATCTGATGGCATTTGACTCGTGAAAGAAGTTATTACATTGTTTGAGAGTTTATTGAAAGGGCAAATGAGCATATTATACATACACAAGAAGATATGAGTCATTTCTTTCTCAGCTTTGTTGAAACTGAACAAATCTTATATGGCCCTACAAGTGAAGGGAGTGGTTTTGTAATCAAAGTCTTGATGTCCATGAGAAATAACATGAAAGGTGCTTATGTAGAGATTGAGTAAAGTATTGCAAGAGGCAATGATCTTGCTACTGTAGAGATAACATCTCTTTGTGCCACGTATGTTTTGAAAATTTCTTTTGATGTGTTAAAATTTTTCCTTAGAGAAACTTGTGAGCTTGGCACAATCGTATGAGTTTTAAATATTTACTTTTTGGTTTGCAATGTGAATGGGAAGGGTTTATTGGATGTGTGCTAGAAGCCCTTGGTGTTGATCGACAAAGTATTTGTACACATGCCAGTTGTATGGTTGGAGAATACAAAGAGGATGTTGGTGATAAATTTCTAGAGGGAAGTACAAAAACTCACAGAGTTTTTCCCTGTTATTACTCTCCACAAAACATTGGCTTAATACTTGCTAAAACCAAAAGTGGTCACGTGATTTTTATGCTATCATTGTAGGAAAAATTTCCTCTAGAAATTACACAAGAGAATTCACCCCTGAACAAGCTTTCCGAGACGATTGATATGATAGTTGGCTACACAGACTTTAACAAAACCATGTCAATTACCTTGAAAGCTGCATTTCTTGATAGTAATGTTTGCCTCGTGGGAATGAGATACGATAAAATGATGAGGCTCATGTCAGATCTACAACAGAAGTTGCAACCTTCTCAGCAAATTGATGGCTTAAAACTTAAGGCATGGTTATCACAAGAGTTCAAGACAAAGAAGAAACCTCAAGAAAAGAAAGCAGGTTGGAAGAAAGATGTTTTTTTGTGAGGAATCAATTGGCCGATACAATTAGTCAAAGAGCATATTACATTGGCCCGTATTTGAATGTATTTGGATGTTTGTCCAAAGAATGGCTAGTTGGATGGAGAATTTCTTCATTTTTTAGAGTGTTCAATCTCATGGCTTACAAAAAACATTTATGTGGAGATGTTGGACTTCACCATCAGCTAAGGGGTATCGATAATGGCATAGCAAAAACACGAGGCGAGTTTTTTTTCCAATCCAGGGAGTATGATACAAATCACATCCCATTATTTATTTATTTTATTATTATCTTTTTATTTTTATGATTGTTAGGTTAAATTTGAGGGATTGGTTGTGTGAGGGGTTAAAACACAATTTTTATTTATTATTATGGGCTCGGTAGTCATTTTACAATATTCCCATTTCTTGAAGAATAAGATAGATCTTATTGATTTAGTTAATTTCCTATTTCTATGGGAACGTCATGTAGAGCCTAATTTAGTGGGAGTGGAGATTTTTCTTGGAAAAAGGATCTTGGGGTGATGGATATGATAAGGGTCCATGAGATGTGATGATGGATATGATAAGGGGCCATGGGAGGAAAGTAGATCACTTGAGGGAAAGGGGCTCCTACATTCACGGGATGGAAGTTATTGGATTTGCATGATCTAGAAAGAGATTAACTTGGGAGAGAGAAAGATGTATAGATAGAGAGAGATATGTGTGGGGGAGAGAGAGACACACACACATAGGTTGCAGAGAGAGATTTTCTTTTAGCCTTTTTATCTTGTATTTAAAAGGGTTGACATCCCAATTAGAAGGGATTGCAATATTTTTGTACAGAATTTGTTTATACATGAAAAAAGATAACTTCTTCTCCATGACTTGATTTATAGTCATATTTTCTCTTCCATTATTGTTGAATTTTTTCTTGTTTAAGATCAAAAGAATGCCGGATTAATTTCCTTGACTCCTTTTGCATTAGAATATATGCTCACAGACTCTGCAGCACTCAATAAATTGTTATTCTTTACAAGATCCTCATGAGCCACACACTCTCCTACAACGTTTTATAACAATGTATATATTTTGTTCCATATCAGAGAGGCCATTCTTGTCTCTCTTTCTTGTAGCATCAAGAAATCACTCCCACTCTTAATGTGAAGACATTTCATGATGTCAACAGTCAATAATCTAGATTCCCTATCCAATCAAACTTATTTTATCCTCATAGTTGGACATCATTTTCCTTAAAGATCCATGAGTAGTCTACAGTGCTCTGGAGATATCGAAGTATCTTGCTCCTAGCCTGCCAATGCTCATAACCTGGGTTGCCCTGGTAGATGGGTTGCTCTATTAGCAACGTAACAAGCCCTATGGCAAATCCCTTCATATTCATAACTTGACCTATATAAGATTGGCTACTATACTAGCATAGGGTATACAAATCATCGTCACATTTTTAAGCTTTCGTCTAATGAAGGGGTTTAGACTAAGCACATGACTCTGCTTGATAAGAGTATCATTGGACCCACCATATGCATTCTGAATCATTCTAAGATTTTCTTAATGTAAATCACTTAAAGACAAACTTGAGGAGCCTCTTAGCATGACTATTGTTGATCTCAGCATGGAGCACATCATACATGTCACATCAAAATAGGAGGATAGACACTCAGTAGTGGTATCAATTATTTTCTTGTCATTTCTTGTCATTACGATCCAGTCAACTCGTAATAACAAGATCATGGACACCACTCCTTTTGATGACATATCCTTATCAAGGAATATCATCTGAACAACCATATGATCAAGTTCTCGAGCCTAGCTCACGGCATAACACCACTCTCACCAGTAGATAGAATGTCTTATCGTGTTCACACCTAAATTATGTGAACCCTTTCACTACTTATTGGGTCTTGTTTTTATCTATAGTTCAATCAACCCTTTTTCTTGAAAGAATATTTAGTTGTTCCCAAACTTGGCATTCTACATAGAATTATTCTCCTAATCCATTGTAGTAATCTACTTGCCAGCAACTAATGATTACATGAACCGAGTTCGTACTCATCAATGATTACATGAACCGAGTTCTCATCAATGGAGCACATGCCAGACATTTCCCTTCAATCTCAAAGTGTTTCCAGGGAATTTTGAGACTTGCATTCTTATGAGGTTCAGGAATTAATGGTGATTCACTCCTAGTATCCTCAACAACCATGAGAGTAATTCCAATATTGTCCCCTAGTAGAGGAATTTCCTCACAATTCTCGATTTGAGATCCAACCATCTAACCTTGATGAAAAGTCATCCATAACCAAGGAAAGTCCACATTATAGGATTGAACTACTCTTTAAGTCACCCTCCTCAAACTCATAACCTAGGGCATTCTTGATACAGTTCTCAAGACATCTAGTGAGCATTTATATTGCGGACCTATAATTTAGCTAATTATCAACTGAAATGGCAAGAACAACTGACATGCAGGGACTAAAAAATAAATAGGTGGGGTTCCTATTGCCCATAATTTTGGATTTTCTCTCTAGAAAATTATTTCTTGTGTTTTGACACATCACCTACATGGGGTATCAGATCTGAGGGGCAGACTCCTAGCGGAATAGTTTTGATACCAATGTCAAATTCTTCGATGGATTTGAGAAGCAGCAAAAAAACAAAAATAATAGATCAAATAGAATCATATACCTTTTACAAATTTTGACTCCTCCCAGGAGGTTGATATGATTATTTTGTTCATTTCTATGACATCTCCTCCAGTTCGAAAGTTTGATACTCCCAACTCTAGGTCGACTTTCCATTACTAGAACAAAAAATATAGTATAGCGAAAACTAGGAGTATAGAGGGAGGCTTTAAGTATAGAGAGAGAAACTCTTTTTGAAATGCATGTAAATCCTATGAAAATTCTCTTAACCAATTTATATAAGAATGTCCTATGAGGGAATCATATCCAAAAGATAAGTAATCTTTCACATTTTGAATACTATTCCCTCTAGTCAACCTTATCCCCAACTAGAAAATGCGTATCACATGTATTCCCTTTTCTTATCTCTCTACCATTTACAATTCCAATAATATCATGGACATCCTCTCTATCAGCCACTAAAAATATTGAAAATTCCATGGAGGTCCCTACACCTAGAAGGTCTAGACTTGAAATCCAATGGGGACAAACTTCAAGGGCTTCGACGGTTGGGCTGCCCCACTGAAACCGATCTATCTACCACTAAGCCACTGCCTTACGGACCACAAAATAGATATGTCTGCAATATGCTTCTTTAGTTAGCATCAGCATTTTTCACATCATATTTTCAAACGTTGCCATCATTGAATTATTTTATCTGTAAATGGTATCTTTTTAGATAAATTACTAAATTTTCAACAACAATTTGAATGTGAAGAAAAACTCTGAGATAAGACTAAAGTATGTCGCCACCGAAGGCTTTGCCACCATTAAAATGGCATAAAATCAAGAAGCCCTCAGATTTTAGAAGGCATATGATGCTGGCCAAAATCACTTGCTGTTAACAATCAGTAATGTGTTTTCCTCTTAAGATATAGCATGTGTGTGTCAGACTTGTGAAACCAGGATTGTGTTCTTTTCAAAAAAAATTACCCAAATAAAATTTGGTCAGTGGATATGTTTTGAATGAATCAATGTGATTTGATGTTGAGCATGTTATGTTTCCTTTCAGGCTATTCAGATAGAGGCCAAAGAATTTGGATTAGGAGAGTGTAAATATTATCTGACAGTGGTGGCAAGCGGTGTAATGTGTCAGCTTTTCTTTATAGGAAATGCTGGTTTCATCTTTTGCACTTCCTCCATGGTTACCTGTGTTTTTGTAGCTGTGCTAATCCCAGTGAATGAGCTATTGGTGGTCCTCTTGTTCCATGAAAAGTTTACTGGTGAAAAAGGCATGGTTCTTGTTTTGTCAATGTGGGGTTTTGTCTCTTACTTCCATGGGAAGCACCTCAATGCAAGGAAGAAGACAGAGCCTGTCATGGATGTAGAGACAAACCAATTGTAATATCTATTTGATATATTATCAGTTTATTGAAGGGATCTTCATGCTTGGTGAAATCCAGTAGCCTAGTCGGTTGGAGGTCTTTTCCTCCTAAATTCTACTGGTAAATGAAAGGTAGGGATCTAGATCATGTATGGTGTAGTATATTTTAAAAAAAAATAGCAAAGACATTGACAAATCTATTTGCATGCACCACTTAAATGAAAACAAACTACGACAATGATTCAAACCTGCTCCTACAAACACAATCAATTTTATTTTATAAGATTATATATAATAAGGCCATTTATCTTTATTATTAGGAGGTCACAATTGTTAGTATCCATTAGATGTCAAATCGAATGACTTGGGGTGTATCAAAAAGTTTCAAAAACTTTTTTTGAACCTTGAGTCTAGTCAACGACACATGGACAAGTACCCGATTTGAAATCTGACGGACAAGTGTGACCTCCTTGTATTACAAGTATACAGTCTCCAAGTATAATTTTCCTTATTTTATTTTAAAGGAAAAATTTAGAAGTAATAAATCAAGCAAAAATAATATCAAGAACCTGTGTGTAAAAAATCACCAATCCGGAAAAAAAATGGCTAATCAGGAATTGGCAAAGACCGAGCCGATTATAGGTCAGAATCAGCAATTCTATTAATAGGCGTATTCAATGTGGAATAATAAAGCAAATAACATGAAATGTCTTAATTAGGTATCATGTGTTGGGATAAGGCTTGGAGGAAGATGATGAATTAACTATCCCGCTGCCAGTATTTTATAAGAGGCACATCGTTCAAACCTCGGCTGCGCCGGAAAAGTTTATATAAGGGTGAGGCCCTAAGCAATCAATTAAGGCACACCTCAAGAATTCACCAGAAGAGGTTGTTTCGATGCCCAAAAATCCTCAAATTGATCATCTCGTCCTCAAGATGCATGGACATAAAAAAATAGATTTCAAGTCTTGGGAATAGTGCATCTTGTCATGTATTTTCATACTATCACTTTTCAAGATTTTCAAGCGTTCATCGATCTGTTTGATCTACACTAGTTTTATAATTTTAAATTTTATAATTAGATATGAAATAAATCTCCAAGCCATCACAAAAATTTTCGGTATTGAAACATCTTCCGACACTATTTGAAGGTGCACCTTATTTTAATTGTTTAGGACCTCGGCCTTACACAAACCACGCCTTTTTAAAGTGCCTAAGTTTTGATTTAGTTCAAATCATATCAAATGTAATATTTAATTATGGGTCAGCTAAGCAGTGCTTTATGTAAAGAGATTTTTTTATTAGGAGCATTTTTTCTTAAGATTGAGAAAAAAAAAATATGGGGATACGAACCCTTGACCTTAATATTCTAAAGCGCAAAGCCAAAATATCATTGAAGCCCTTATTATATTTTTTTGACAAATATAAATTATACACTCCAGTTTTTTTTTTTTTTCTCTGCTAGATCATTGTTGCGGATTAGGGTCGTTGGTTTGGGATCCACTCCAATTTATTTTTTTGAAACATTGTCAAGAATTATGAAACTGTTACCACAAAGCATGCCTAGGATCACCTCGAAAGGATTTGATACTACGTACTCTTTTGGAGCACCTGGATCAATAGGACACTGATCTAGGCCGTCGGTGTAATATCCTCCAAATGGGAAGTAAAAGATGGTAAAAAGATCACCTCTTAGGCTTTCAAAGGTGGAGAGAGAGAGATTTGCTTAGCTGTGGGTCCAAGGGTGGAGAAAAGACCCTTAATTATAGTAAAGCCAGGGCTAGGGTTTAGCCATCGGGGATGAGCAATGTAGTACACTCATTTGTGGTGTGAAGAGTGACTTTTAATCTAAGCTATCCATTCACCCAACCAACCATCATGATATCATGATAAAAATAGTGGTCAAAAATCTTTATCGCTTGGTTTCCATAATTCATTTTTTTTTAATTCTCGAATTTCTAACAGATAAAAATCTTCCAGAAAAACTCCTAAAGTTGCTAGAAAATCAATATCCGCCTTTCTATATTTTCGAAAATCTCTTCACCTTTAAATATTCTATTGATCTTATAGAAAATAAACTCTAGCTCACTCACTAAAAATCATTTCAAAGTTTGAGTCAACGTCAACTTGGACCGAGTCATTGTCAATGGGGACCGTGTCGATGGCGCCAACACATGTTGGCTACCCCAAACTTCGTTAGAAGCGTCACGGGTCCTTTCGGGTCCGTTTAGCATCAGTTTTTGCAACTTTTGAGTCCTAGTTCCCCTTGAAGTTCCTGTTTCACTGTTCTTAGACGAATTATGAGCCCACTTATTGCCAAATCCATTAGGATCAACTCTACTAGGACTTTGATTCTAGGCATTATATTTTTTCACAGACACGGTTACTATGAGTCCATGTAAAAATGAGTCACCTCTTAAAAATCTATTTTTAAGATGGGTTTTTGGACTTAAGTTTTAAAGACATGTAATCTCTAATATGAAGGTCATGAATATAAATAAATAAATAAATTTAAAAAATTAAAAATAATAATTCTATTAAAAAAACATTTGAATCATTACTTTCAATTGTTTTTAAATAAACACCTATTTGTATTCTTCTTTAATATGGATGCTTTATATCTCTATGACTGTAAATGTAGAAATGTGATCCCCAAGGCATGAAACAATTTTTCTTTCTTAGCCTACTTTGAATCACCTAAAATCTAGCATAAATTGCACTAAATACTATACCAACTTCCAAGAAGCCTGACAAAAAACGATAGACATAATTTCTGACCAAAAACCTAAAAACAAAATCCATTAAATGTGATGTGACCTACAAAAACCAAATTAGAGACCTCAACGGATACTGCAGTGGCACACTATTCTAGAGGCTTCTCAGGCCTAGGTTTTTCTTGAACATTTTAGAAAAACTTCTAATACTTTTTGGTAGAGAAATTTGATAATTTCCATTTGAAATTGGCCTTATTATTGAAGATCTAAAATTTCGAAGTTCGGACTGGATGATGCCCAGGAACTCAATTTGAGAGGGAGGTTATCTAAGGTAGATTAATACTAGAAGATCTAGAAAGTTTGTGTGGCTTTCAGTCCTAGGATTTAGATTGTCCTCAGGAGTCATGATAAGGAAATGATAAGTCAATTCTCGATAAAACTATATTGGAAGCATCTAGATATCAATGGAAACAATCCTAGAAATACCTGTGCATGATCCCCACAACAGTTCTACTATTGCTCTTCAACTCGGTATGCTTTGACATCAAATCATATTGTGTTGACATCAACTGAAACCACAATAGTGGATAAATCTCGCATCTGCTTGACCCCAAAATTTGAATTGTAATCCCAATAGAAGTGACAAAATCTAGTTTTTGGCCGATAAAACCGCCCTGGACCTCGAGCCAAGAGCAAACAGAATTCGACAGTTGCAGACAGAATTAGTCAATAGCCACATTGTCCAATTTACCCTTAGATCACTAGCCTAAGTTACCTAAACCCTAATTAAGCTACAAAAAACCTAGGGTCAAGCTTAAGAAACGTACATCTAATCTTCAATGTTCAATGTCCAATGCAAGTGTAATGATCTCAAGCTCTTGGTTTAATAAAAGCATGGTCCATGACTCAACTCCGGGTTCCGGGCTTGATTTGGTAAGCTTTCTACTTCTCTTTATTTCATTATTTTGATATTGACTTTTAAAATGAATGCTTTTTTCTTTCCAAAAAGATTAACGAATTAGATATTTATAGTGAGATCTACCTAACTAGCGGTTTACAAGAAAGGGATTGTAAATCTCTAAACTGCAAGCTGTAATTGGAAAGGTTTCTATGTTTCCCCTGTAGCATAGAAGTTCTATCCTTCTCCTACTATTCAGCCGTTTAATTTTGATCAAGTGAGTCGCTCACCATTTGATCTTAGATCCGACGTCTCAAAGTATTTTATTTTTAATTTTTTTTATACAAACTGTATGAATATGAAATTTGGTAAAAGCCATCTTCTTATTGGGGCACATCTATAAAAAAATATTAAAAATAATTTTTCGATAAAATATAATGACCAAAAGACCCCTTGAAACTTTCAGGGGTGTTTTGGTCATTTTTTTATTAAAAATATTTTTTTATATTTTTCACTAGTACGAGTTTAATAGAGGAATGGACGTCCAAAATTTGGTGTTAAAATAGTTTATAGAAAAAAAATTAAAAATAAAATAGTTTAGAGACATGACATTGTGATTGGGGCAATCTTAACGTCCCATTCAAAATAGATGGTTGAATAAGAGGGAAGATAGAACTTCAATACTGTAGGAGCAGCATAGAAAGCCTGCCCAACTGTAATTTGGCTAGACCCTAATATCTCAAGTTTAAAAGGTTATTTGAGGTTTCACCTAGAGAAAGCAGACTTTGAATTTCCCTTCCTAGATTTGAATACAAACAAGCCCTATCTCTTTCTATTTTAACTCCCAAGACTTGTGATTCTTCTCCAAGACTTTCATGTCAAAATGGTATGATGGAAACGCTTTTGTTTTCAAGACGAGAGTCATTGAACTACTAATAATCAACGTATTATCCACTTATATAGAAATAAAAACCACATCACTCCCACTTTCCCTCTACATGATATGCAATAATTTTCCTCACTAAAGATAAAACCAGCATTGTTTGTTAGGTCTCAGTGAACTTGACGAAGGTGATAAAGCACCCCTTGTGCGCCATACTCATGGGGTGATCTCTAAAATGCACGTGGCTCCTTGCAGGAAGGATTTACTAACTATTTTACCTTGCACACATGTTTTATAAACTTTTGAGAAATCTCCCTTGCAATTTTGTAATTGTAATTTTGTAAGAAAGCATCTCTCCTAAATCCCTTCATTTGCTTGTGTTTTATATGCCCTAGCCTCAATGCCACATATAAGTATCCAAATCACATTCATCATTGGGAGTAGAAACCTAGGAAATAGGCACATTCATTTCAATAGCCAAAAGACCATCGACCTAGCAAAGGATGTAATTAGCTCACCATCAAAAGTCCCATATCGAGCTTTAACATTTTTACCTATGACAGTATTGGAGTACCCAGCCTTTGCCAATCTCAGGACCGAAACCAAACTCGTCTCATAGCAAAGAGTACAACGAGTTTGAATGGACCAACTATGTTTCTTCCCCATTGAGAAAAGAAATAAGCGCCAACCGTTGGGTGCAATGGCTCAAGCAGTTGGCAAACAAAGTCCCCATGTATTTGAAATACTTGATATTTCTTTGTATAGGCACGTAGTAAGAGACCATAGATGGCAACAATAACCCGTGTGCTTTATCCTATCATAGAGCTTGGGACGAGGTGGACACATCCCACATGTACCAGAATGGGCCTCTTGTAGAACTTTTTAAGCCTCTTTGTTAAAGAGATAGTTGTTAGCTTTGGTGATAGTTAAAATCGTCACACATATTTTGTTTTCCAAAGGTTCAGGGTATTATGATAAAAAGAAAGGGCCTTCTTGATAAGCAAGAAAGTGATATCTATATAAAAGAGTCGAAGAAGACATACTATCCAGCCGTTTGAGGGTCACTCCTTTTGGAAGTTATAAGAAGATATCTCCAAGATAGAGATAGGTCTTAAAGAGAGAGAGAGAGATGGCTTCCGAGAAGCGGTATTCCTATAGGTTTTAGATTGTTAAGGTTTCCATTTCTAGAAAGAGAAGTGATAAAGTATCTTGATTGCTCTAAAAATACTCTTTCATGTAGCGGTATGGCAGTAGGAAACAACATATTGATCGACAGTGTTGCTTGGCTGAGAGAGCAGGTTTAGAAAGAAAGATCGGTAAGATTTTTATCGATGTTTATGTAAATGAAAAATATATATTGTATATCCGGTTAATATGGAAGGCGTATATGTAATCAGTATATATGAGAAGAGTTGGTATCATATCTTGTATTTTATGGTGAGCCTAGGTAGAGTACTGGTATCTATGATTTAGTTTATATTATTGTCATTTGTAATTTGTCTATAAAAAACAAGTTTATATATTCATGTGATTAATGGACACTGAGTCTCTTCTAAGAAACATGAGACTCTTCACATAGTACCATAGCCAAATTCATCTTTGTCCATTCATGTACGATTGAGTCTGTTCTTCTGTTATTACTCGATAGTGTCCCGGTCCGATCCCTAAACTTGCCGAAATCCTCATGATCCTGAAATCATCATGTCCCGATCCAACCCCTAAACTTGCCAGAAACCTCATGATCTATAATGTCTCTTCTGGACGGCTCCTCGTCTCTCTTCGTCTTTTGAATGAGTCATCTCTCACAATTGCAGGACCCATGATTGCTCGGGTCTTCTTTGGTTTCAGAGTTCTATAGAATATCCCACAAGACTTCCAAGAAGCTTCTCCCCTCTACAAAGATCATGATCCATAGAGCAGCCACGAGATGGGTTTGGCGAATTTGTTTACCTTGTTGGTGCAAAGTGATCAAAGTCATCATTGCAACCTCTCTCATCTCCCCTGCAATCTTCAAACAATAATTCACAGTTTTGTTTCCTCTTATTTGCACACTGCATATTTATCAAGTTCTTTATTTCCCTTGAGGTTTGAGACTTTTCTTATTTTTGCTTATGTAAGCACCATCTCTCTGTTGTCCTTGTAGTTTCAGTCTTTTCTGTTATTGGGGTTTGTTCATCGTCTCTCTCCAACGAAAACCCATCTCTGGGTTTTACCGTTAGTTTCTAATTGTTATGTTCTTCCTGGTTCTTTCGTCTTCTCTTTCTAGGGAAACCCCATCTCTGCTTGTTTTCGATCTCCCTCTCTTTTTACGTTTGTGCTTTTTCTCTCTTTGAAAACCAATCCTCGAAAAACCTGATCTGTAACCAACCCTCTGTCAAAAAAAAAAATCCTGATCTGTAACCAACCCTCTGTCAAAAAAAAAAAAAATCTCTGTGAAATTTGTCAAAGCACCCACTAAAATCTGCATCCGTAAAACCCCTTTGTTTGATGAAAAAAAAAAAGGGAGATTTGAAACACCCTAAAAATATGTCATATCTGAATAACTCTGAAAACCGCCTCTAAAACTATCACTGAAAAACCACCTATGAAACCCGCTGTCTTTTAAATCCACCTCTGAAAAATGGCCGATTTGCCCCATTTGAAAAACCACCCCTTTGTCTATTTTTGCCTCTGGATCTTAATCTCAAGGTCCAGATCTATCTGAAATCTTACCCAGCCACTCTGATCTGAAATTGTCATTGACACTTTGAAATTCAACCTGAAAACACATGTAAAAAACAAAAAGAGTATGTTTTCTGAGTATATATGCATGTTGTTTGTTCTTATTTGTATGATCGAGTTTGTTGTTCTGTCACTTGATCATGTTTGTTCTGGTATGCGAGCTACTAAATTTGTCTTGAATCCACTTCGAGTTCTGTTGGCCCGTCCAACTATCATTATGTTTTTCTCGGCTGTCTCGACTGTTTTTTTGTCTCCAGTGAAGATCAGAAGTTTTATTCATTGTTGAACTCTGAATTGCAGCTTTGTTCTTGCCTTCTGTTTCTGAGGCTTGTTGATCCGTCGCTTATCCACTGTTGATTTCTGTACTTATTGATCAAGCAATCTAAGTATGCACCTGAAAATCCAACTGCTTGTTTTTCCGACTTGGTGTTCAAACTCCATCTGCTCTATCTCATAACAATTTGAGTTTGAGGAGTGTGAAAGGAAAGTATATATTGTATGCCCGATTAATATGGAAGGTGTGTAAGTAATCAATATATATGGGAAGGGTAGGTACCATATCTTGTATTTTATGGTAAGCCTGGGTATAGTATGGGTGTCTATGATTTAGTTTCTATTATTATCATTTGTAATTTGTCTATAAAAACAAGTTTGTACATTCATACGATTAATGGACTCGGGATCTCTTCAGAGAAACTTGAGACTCTTCACAGTTTAGAGAGAAGTATAACTCTAATGACCTAAAACTATAATATTCATTGTGAAAGTAGATTTCTACTTGCCGAGGCCGTGGACGTCGTCCTATAGGGTGAACCACATAAATCTTGTGTCGTTGTGGTGTGAATTTATGTTTTTACTTTATTTCTTACACTTTACTTTATTTCTTACACTCGATTTATGGTTGTATTCGTCAATTTCACATAACTGTGTACATGATATAGGATAGGGTCCCAATAGCTGGGATTCCTAGTTCCACAAGCGAGGGGTTCTCACGAACCCTACAATAGTAAAGGAAAATTTTATTGTACAACCTTTGGTAGAAGACACAATTGAGGTAGATATTCTTTGGTGCAAGTCTTCTAATTGCAAATCTCTCAACACAATCAATTGGTAGTTTTCTTTATTGGAGTTGTTAATGAAGGGCTGGTGCTACCTCAACACCCTAATCATCACGTTATGGTTTTCATTCTCACTGACATCACCACACTAACATCTTAAAAAAAAATAACTCCTAAAACTATTTAAAAAAAAGGATAGGGGTCTATCCTCCCCCACTAAATTAACCCAAAAAAAAAATCTACGACACCTTGAGGCTAATCTATAAATATTAGTATTATGCCTCATTGTCTGACCATGTCCTCCCTAAGGAAAAGGAGGATATCCTTTTGAGGAGTTGCAAATATGATCCAATAAATAAAGTTGTACTTCTAGTGTTACATGGACAAAGATACGGGTGTCGTGTCTAGCGCATGTCTTTATATCTGATACTCTGGGAACAACCGTTGCTCATCATCATAATCAAACCCTAGTTATGGTGATACCAATCACCACTCTGATACCAGATCATATAGGCCTTGGAGAAGAGAATCATATCATCTCCTAGCTTTGCTAAAGTGTTCACTTGCTCATTGTGCCTAAGAGGTATATGAGTGAGTGCATCCGCCTAAAATTGAGCCAGAAGGGTCTCCATGGAACCGAATTTAGCTTTCAAACCTCATAGATAACTGTAAGTTTTTAGATGACTAATTCGGAATGTCCAAAGATTTCTAGGTATTCAATTTTCTTTTATAGGGCAACTTGAGACTGATCTTGATATTTTGCCATGTCTTCACTTAGGAGAAGAAAGGGACGACCCGTTTTGAGGAGTGGCAGACATGATCCATTAAACAACGTGTTGGTCCCATTGTTACATGGGCGTGGACACGGGTGTTGTGTCTATGTCTTCATTTCTAATACTTCATCCTAGAAACGCAGAAGGGCCAGTCCCTCCAACATGTCCATACATGTCATACAATAATTTTAAATATAATCGATGAGAACTAAAATAACAAACTTGAAAATGCAAATTTATTTTATTCAAGATAAAACTTTTTTCTACTTTTTAATTTTGAAAAGATGCTTTTAAAACCTTATTAGTAATGCTAATAATATTTTACTTCATAGTCATCGTCATCTAAGCATTATCTCAAATATTTATTCTGTCTTTTGCTCTATCAAAGATCATACCCTCTGTCAGACTATAAGTCACATTTCTCTTTTTATTAGTTCTATCCATTTTCTTTTGTTGCGAAACTTTTTTTTGACAATATGATGTCACTATGATTTTTTGGAAAACATTTTTTTTGAAACATTGGTATCTCACTATGTGCTGTCATGCTTTTCTCTTTGCCATAACTTCCAAACCAATAAAGTCTACTTTTTTTTTTAAGGAGAAAAGGAGTTGAAATAATTTCGAAAAATAAGTGAGGGGACATCATCCAACTTTTGTCATTGACCATGGGCAAACGACGCAAGCAAGAGGACACAAGTAATAATATTATTAAATCAAATAATACGCGATGAATGGCGGTAATGCCGACCAGACTTTATCAATTGTTTGAAGTTCGAACGCACAAAAAATTAAATATGCCCACAATATCTTGTTACTGGCCTTGCCCTAATTAACTATTGCCAAATGAATGATTGGGTGACTAAACTTTTAATTTCTTGAAAATCTGTACGCAGATAATAATATTCAAATTAAGGGTTAATGTAATGCATGGCTTGGAAAGATGTGCTACCATTCTCTTTCATTAATCCATGTTTTAGGATCTCTCCGCCTCACTCATTCTCTCTCTCTGAACCTTATTCAGTGTGACAAACTGGCCGGGTTGAACCGGAACTAGACGGGTTACTCGGAACCAACTTCTGACTGTGGCCGGTATTGGCTGGTTAGGGTGGTCAACTGACTTGACCACCCTAACTTAAACAAAATTTAAAAATATTATAAAAAAAGTTTAAAAAATAAGAAATTTAGTGTAATATGTTTTTTTAATGTTTTTTATTGTTTTGGAAAAAATTGGATTTTTATTTTTATGTTTTTTGGCTATAAGTACTTATTTTTACTTTTTTTTATTGATTATTTTTAAAATACCTCTTAACACAAATTAATATTTCAAAATTTATTTTTCACTATTTTTTGAAGGGAAAAATTTATATATGGTTGCAACCTTAAAATGTAGAACTAATGATACACCTCAAAAATGCATCGGTAAAGGTTGATTTAACGTTGAAAAACCCTCTAACTAATCATCGAGATGTATGCCTATGAAAAAAAACAAAAGGGATTTTGAGTTCCAAAAATAGTGTATTTTGCAACACAGTATCTAGACCGTCCATTTTCAAGATTTTCATATGTTTATGGATCTACTTGATTTTAATTTTTTTTTTAGTTTAAAATTTTATAATTAGATTTGATAATAGATTTTGAGATAATCTTAATAATATTTTACATCAAAATTATATCTTGTGATAAAATTTAAAAGTGCGCCTTAAATGGATTGTTTAAGGTCGCAACATTATGAAAACCAAACTTTTTTTTTTAATCTCATTTAGATGTATTTTGTTTAGTTACATATTAAATATATTTTTCATATTTTTTAAGATTTTTAAACCAATAATAACCCAGTTGGGACCTAACCGGTTACCCGGACCAGTTCCGAGTTTCGTAGACCCGGCCCATAGCTGCATTCCGAGGGCGGTTCGTGCAATCCAACACTGACCACATCACAAGCCATTGGTTGGTTGATTCGGGTATCAATCAAACCGTAATAATTATATGGGAAAAACCATATGCTTACCCCTGTACTACCTACCAAATACCACTTCTCCCAACCACCACCACTCCACGACGTTGAGGCAGAGAGAGAGAGAGAGAGAGATCTATGCCCTAGGCTGTAGGAATTGGCAAGGAAATCGATATATCTCTCTCTCTCTCTCTCTCTCTCTCTCTCTGTGGGGTAAGGCATTGCGCATGGGGGCTCCACCATGGCGGACAACTTTGCATTTGAGGCCATGGCGATTTAAAGTGTCGCAGTCTTGTGGGTTAGGTTTCCGAGGGGGCATTAGGGAAGGGCGCATCCCATTTTATGGGGCCCAACTCAATGCTTGAGAGGAGAATAAAACTGATTAGGAGCAACAGTGTTTCATATCCCAGATTTAGTGGCCAGGTTGATAGAACCCATGTACTATAAAAAAAAAAAAAAGTATGATGGGACCGATGTGGTATGCCTGTCTAGGCCGGATTGGATTGATTCTCCAGTATGGGTCTTGGTCCAAAAGAAATTAAGTAATATTAGTTAGTACTTTTTGTTTGAAAATGCTTTACGTGTATTCTAAAACAGCAATATACTTTTATAGTTATTTGTTAAATTGTTTGTAAAGAGATAAAGATGTTAGGTTGAGTCTCGAGATAAAAGAAAAAAAAGTTTATAGAGGTATATTTAAGAGTACGTATTTCTATGTATTATATTTTTAATATAAAAGTGAAAGAGATGGTGCATGCACGTATGCATTTTATGGCGCACTTTGTACGCTCGTATCTTTTTGTGAGTTGGGGTTACCCGATGGCCATATAGCCGTTGATGAAATGGAGGCAAAAGGCAAAAGAGGCTGTAAATACAATAATAGCAAATGAGTTAAGGGGCTACATGTAACTAATAGTTGTTGGTGGTGTATCTAACCACCACTACAGTAAATGTCTAGCAAGCTTTATGTGAATTCAATTCTCTCTCTACTAGATTTTGCTCTTTTTCTCTCTAAATTATCAATACTCTGGTATCTAATGTGTTGGTTTCAAGCTCGGATGTATAGATTTAGAAACATAAAAGAAACCTCTCTGTTTTCATGTATCCCAAAGACGAATATCCTCCTTATGCACATCAAATACAATATCGAACAAGAGACAAATATTGTCTTGAGATAGCGCTTTTGCCTGCCCGAAAATAAGAAGAGTTTAAGCTTCCAATTTTTCGAATTCGTATCATCTTTTGCCCCAATTCACCCACCAATTTTCCAACAATATTTCATAAGAAATTTTTTTGATAGTCTTTATAATTTGTGGTATATAAAATATATTTGTTTTTAATATTTTATGTTCTTATTTTTTTTCAAAAACTTCTATTTTTTCAAAATACCTCCATTTTGGAACTTGAAATTTTGAACCAAGTTACTTTATTTCAAAGTGATACCGATTCTTCAATTTCTGAAGAACAATTGTTTCACGCAGGCTGGACCGCATTTCTACAATATGAGGTCCAGAGGTATAGAGCATCCATCTTAAAGATGGATGCAAATAGGTGGTCCATCTAAAAACAATTGTGACTAACGGTTCAAATGTTTTTTTAATATAATTATTATTTCTAATTTTAAAAAAAAAACAATATTCATGATCAAGATTATATATTCTCTAAAAATTAGGAACAAATTATTTTTAAAATATATATTTATTAGCAAGCTTGGATTTCTACAATATGAGGGCTGCCCACATGCTAACCGCGTCCATTTCTTAAAAGGGACATTGTATTTTTTGAGTGCTAGACTAGTACGGAAAGACTCAAAAGTGTGTCATTATTATCTTCTTCTCCTTCTTTTTGGTGATATTACAAATGGGATTGCATACAATGAGATCACTTACCTTTAATAATAGGTATTCACAATTATTTACAACCATCTGATGTAAAATTTGATAGCTTGGATATGTCACAAAGTTCAATAAAATTTCTTTTGAAATTTGTGCTTGGTCAATGGAACAATTGCAACTACCCAATTTTACATCCAATAGTCAAAATTAATGTGACCACCTTGTGCAAAAGATCAATGGTCTCATTCTATACTTTCCCATTACAAATAAACCCCCCAATAAAAAAAGTATTATGCAATCTTGTGTGACCCAGTGTAAAGCTAGTCACTCAAAAAAAGACATTGAAATTGAAAAATAAATTTTTTTTTTCCTTTTCAAAATGAGCATTAGAGATTCTTACATGGATCCAAAATTTTAAAAAAAAAAAATTCCAAGAAATTAATTGTACAAATTGCGCCTATATGAGGACAATAAGGGTACGGTTTGTATAGCGTTCGAGAAATGTGGTTTCAATATTGGAAATCTTTGTAATAGCTTTAAAACATATTACAAAATAGTGTAAATGAAGCAGATCTACGAAAACCTAAAAATCTTGAAAATCAACCGTCCAAAAATGCACCACAAGATGCACTATTTTTAAAATTTGAAATCCATTTTTTTCTCATGTCCATGCATCTTGATGTCAAGATAATCAGTTTGAAGATATTTGAGCATCAAAACAACCTCTTCTAGTGAGATTTTTGAGGTGAGCTCTAATTTCATTGTGTAGCGCCTTGGCTCTGTAGAAACTTTTCCTTTCCCTAATAATAATAATAAAAAGGGTGAAAACAAGTAAAGAAGTGGTAGGATATACTCCCTATCATTGATAATTTATTGTTACAATAATACTAATTCTGATAATGAAGTATGTGGTGCTTGGCTTTGTCCATTATAAAGCGATCTCCTATAATTTATAGGTCTATTTATATATCAATTTATCTTTTTGAAAAGCAATTTTTACTTTATCTAAACTAATTTTCTTAAATTCACATTTTTAGTTTAAAAAAAAGTTAAATACTTTGATAATGTTAGATATAAGAAAGGTGTATAGAGAGACTATTTACTTTTGGTACAAGAAAATTACAATTTGTCCATAAAATTTCAAATCAATTGGTTGTAAGAGTGTCATGGACTAGAGCCAAAATTTAAAATGATTGTATACAATAAGACCATTTACCTTTAGCAATAAGAGGTCACAATTACTTACAATCATCCGATATGAAATCTGATAAATTGGGTGTGTCACAAAGTTCGAGAAAAAAAAATTTGAAGTTTGAATTTAGTTAATAGAATAAATGCAACAATCTAATTTCACATCCAATGGTCAAGATTGATTGTGACCATCTTGTACCAAAGGTAAATGGTCTCATTGTATACTTTTCCAAAATTAAAAGAGAATTCCTCAAATTTTGTGATACACCCCAAACCGTTCAATTTGATATCTACTGGCTAGGAGTAATTATGATCTCCTTGTAATAAAAATAAATGAGCTACACACCATAATATTATCAAAATATATTAATTTTAGATAAGATAATTTATTATAGATTAAATTAAGGGATTGTATGTCACAATTACTCCTCGCCCTTAGATGTCAAATTTAATGGCTTGTCGTGTCGGGAAGTTGAAGAAATTTTTGTTGGATCTTTGAGTCTAATCAATAACATGTTCACAACTACCTGATTTGTAATATGAAGGAAAAGAGTGATTGTGCTAAAAATAAATGGTCTATTTGATATACATTTTTTTTTAATTAATTATCATCTAGGCCCTAAAATGGCTCGCATGCATGTGCATTAAGACAACGTTGTTCATTAAATCTAAGCCTCATCTTTTTCTTCTTTTTTTTGACAAGAATATTTAGTATTATTAATAAAACACATGAGCTAATACGAAGCTAAAACTAAAACAAAGAGGAAGAAAAACACAATGATTCGAGATATACTCATTTCTTAGCCAAGTCATCTGCAAATGGATTCACTTCTCTGTAAACATGGTTGAATGTCATATTGCTCCCTTAAGATAAATCCAACACTTTCAGCCATAGAGATCGAAGACGCCATGGAGTTCTCATGGCATAGTTACACAGTTAATAACATTGAATCTCCTTTAATAGTTAAAACTGTTCCCAAGTTTCTCTCCTTCCAAATCAATAAACCTTGTAACAATGCAAGCATCTCCGCCTTATTTATTGTGGCCTCCCACATAGTGCAGCATAACAAAATATAACAATACCTTCACAATCCCTGCATACACCACCAGCCAATGCCCTCCCTGAAATACCCAAAGATAACCCATCAAAATTAAGTTTAAGGCATCCAGCAACATAACAAAATATGACAATACCTTCACTATCCATGCATGTACCACCATCCCATACCCTACCTGGATTACCCAAAGATGACCCATCAAAATTAAGTTTACGGTATCCCAAGGGAGGTGGAATCCAAACACTTTGAGGTCTATGTTGGGTTTATGTGGCCTTTAAAAGCCTTAAAAGAGATTGTATAAACATTTGAATAAATAAATCATAAACTCAGTGGGAGTGTGGTTCTCTTGTTGACCATACTACAAATGTAATTTGCTGATACTTGGACTAGACTTGACGTGCTAGGCCAATCGAGTTGAAAATCCAAGGTACTTGGGCATAGAAATGAAACCGACGAAGGGTTAGGTTAGCCTTTGATGAGGTCGGAGTATGCCCGAATGAGAGCCGAGGGATTGTGTGACATTTGTATGTGATGAATAGAGCATAGAGACAAGACTAAAATACAATCGTTGTATTATCACATGACATGTACATAGATAGCCGTATTGAGATAGTAATCCACCATTGAGGATGAAGCGTGTACATGTGCGAGAGATTACCCCTATGCACCATAGAGTCATGGTTGCATCATGGTCTGGCGGATCATGGTTTGTCTTTAGGGGAAAACTTAAAATCCACATACTGGGATTACATCCTCTAGCCCATTAATTGACTTTGGCAGTCCAATCATGAGCCTCTACAGTAGACTGTGGGTTATGGGAATTGCTGAGTCAGTTTAAGAAAGCTAGTGTGGATCGTGATCCACAGTTAAAGGTGGAGTATTCCTATGAGTTGATTAAATCTTAGGCCTATTCAAATCTAATTCCCATTAAAATTAATGTAATTTAATTAATTTTATGTTATTTGATTTTTTTTATGAATCTTCTGATATTTTAATTTTATCATTTGGCTTTATAAATCAAGAGAATTTCATTTCTAAAGTTTTAAATAAACTAAAAGGTTTGAAAAATCTAAAAATCAATTTTTATTATTTCTAAAATATGTAGGACCCTCTATAATCATTGGAGACCCAGTTAAATCTTATGAGACAATTGGGTGGGGCCCAGCCACCAAAGGGTAGCACGCCCAACCTAAAGGAGATTGTCTTTTCTTGATAAATATTATGAGAGGCATCTCATGCTATTTGACTTTCCTTTTGTGGAGAGAAGCCTACTTACGATAAAGGAATGAAATATGTGGTTTTAGGAAAACTTGAGAATAAAAAGGGTTTGATTGAGAAATAAGGAATAAATATTTACTATTAAATAATGTAAAGAAATATTTTCTTTATTTAACTTATTTGATGGGAATAGATTTAGGAAGGGGAGGATAAGGTTTTAGCATCTTCTTTAGCATCTTAATGGTGGATCTAGGGAGTAGATGGCTCACATCTTACCCAACAAATCTCATTAAATCGACGGTCAAGATTTACTCTTAAGATTTTATGACAAACCTTAATGCATGAAAAATCTATAAAAAATGATTATTCTCCTCCCTTATCTCTACACCTCTTACTTACTCTCTCTTCTCTCTCTAAACAGAACCTCTCTCACTAGCCTCTCTAAGGGACATGCCCCACATAGGTTATGCTCTCTCACACAAACTATCCTAAGGGGGGGCAGGCCCAAGCTAGGCTAAGTTAAGCTTGAATCTCTCTCATGGGTTCTAAATCAAACTAGGTTTTGATTATGTGATTTTGTGGGCAGTAAAGGGATTATCCCTAACTAGTAGTTATCTCCCTCATTTCTTGATTTCTACCTCTCATAAGGATCAAGTTAAGGGATTTAAATTAGGCTTAACCATTGAAGTTTTCGGTGGGTGGTTCTAGATCAAGATCCATATGCATTGATTGGGTTTTGTCATAAGAAGGAGAAATCAAGAGACCAATCAAAATCTTGAGCATCATTGGAAAAAAGAGACTCGACGTGGGGTGTACTAAGTCTGATTGAGGTAATCTCTTGCACCGTCTTTTATTTCTTCAACATTTATTTATTGTACCTTTTATTTCCAAACATAGGTTGTGCCTTTTTTTTGTTATTGAAAGAAAGGTTTTTAATGGCTTCAAGTACTTAAGATCCTATTGTATTCTTTTCTTTTATTTTATTTGAAGTTATTACATTGTAAAAAGACTACTTGTATGTGATCTAAACCATGAAGAAAAGAAAAATAATTGGAAAAGAAAAATAATTGAAAAAGAAAGAAAAAATTTATTATATACTCCGGCTAGATAACAAGAGTTATTTTTTCATTGGTAACAGTACTTGTTGCCATAAGTGGTCTTTTCTCTTTATTTGAGTCTAGATCTTGCTTGGGAATGAGATATGGCTACCCGCACTTTTTGTGATCAAGTGATACACCTCCGGAAGAATAATATGAATATTAGAATACCGAAAAGCCACTCTGTAGAATGGGTATTTTGTGCTATTTTTTAGCAGTAACATGAAGAAGATAATGAGATATTTTTATGTTGCATACTTCAGTAATATTATATATTTTTTTAGAGTAGGATTTACTTGTAAAATTTCAGTAGAAGATTCTAGGGGAATTGAAAGTTATGGACTCATTATTAAAGGGTGTCAATTCTGACCCTGCAAAATCCTGAAACTATCTATTGAGATCCGTGAATTTTTCTACTAAACGTATGATTTTATTTTTAGCTTAAATTTAACTGTAAAACATCAAATTGAGTCTAATTTCAAATAAAAATAGTTTTATGAAGAAGATCCTTGTGGTTTGAAAGATATTGTCAATTTATTGAAGGGTGAAGAAGTGATGTTTTCTGCAATGAAAACTACCTCAATGACTTGGAAGTCATGATTTTATTTTCTTCAGCCCATACTAATTTTCTAGACTTTCATTTCAAGTCTAGTTTCTACTAAAATTTATTTGAGGGAGAAATATCGATAGGAAGAGAGGAATAAAAAAAATTTATTGAAGAGAGATCATCTTGAATTTTCAACAGTTTGCTATATACATTCTTCATTGAGATATGAATAGCTATATTTATTAAGCATGCTTAACATTGTGATATGAGGCTTGTGGAAACATAAGTGTTACCATTTTGTGTCTAATTTCCAAGATCATAAAAGCTTGTTAACAAGTAAAAACAACGAATCAAAATAGCCTAGGTATCATACTACATAGTTTTGAGGTATGAAAATCTATCTCACATTACAATGTAAGGTCATATAGGGAAAGATGATTCAGTAACCTTTTATTTTATGTTTCATACACTTCTTTGGTTATATTTTGGCTATTTATTTTATGAATATATATGGAGTATATGGACATTAGGTGATAGGTGCTAACAAATTTAAAAGAGTAGAATGATGAATACCCTATGGTTTTGTGCTTTTTTGTACTTGAGTATAAACTACTTAATATAGTGACACACATGGAGATGTGATTTGATCAAAGACTATGATCTTAAGTATGGAACACGAGAGATGGGTGTGGCTTATTCAAATATGTAAGCACAAAGGGAATATTCTGATGAAACTCGGTCTCAATGACCATCCTCCCAATATATCTAGTAACATGATGAGTTCCATGCAATGATGATCTCTTGATAAAGTCTCTATATTTACTAAAAAGAAGTATTTTATCAAGTTTTAATAATCATTCTTTAGTCATGTTTTATTTTGAATAAAATTATAAGATGGCCTTTATGATTTGTTTTGTGGCTGTAAACATGACTTGGTAGGTAATTAAAAGTGCATGCGGTACAATGATTTTTGAAGACCAAACATATATTTTAAAATTAAATTGAATGATTTGATAAAAACTAAAGTTTATGAATATGGTTTTGAGAAATCTCATAGTCATGCAAAGTCCATTAATCTTTATGAAAAATCATTATAGACCGTCATACTATATTGCTTGTGAATGTATACATACCAAGTCAATAGTTTTTTTATTAAAGAGAAAACATTGTGTTTTGAAGGTATTTATAAACTTGGGAAAAAACTGTCATTTATTCATACATTGGTTTTTAAATACCCATATGTGTTAACTCATGTTCTTAGTTATTTAGAATCCCTGATTATCTAAGACCATGAACTATAGGGAATGTTGTAGGAAAGCCATCTTGTTAGACTTCCTTGACATATTTATGTTGATTAGATAACTTGTCATACGATATGACATATTTATGTTGATTTGTCGTATCTCAAATCATAGACTTCCTTGACATATTTATCATCATACGATATGTACATAGATAGTCATATTGAAATAGTAATCCACCATTGAGGGTGAAATATGGACATGTGTGAGAGATTACATATATGCACCATACAGTCATGATTGCATCATAGTCTGGCGGATCATAGTTTGTCGCTAGGGAAGAACTTGAAATCCACATACTGAGATTACGTCCCCTAGCCCATTGATTGACTTTGGCGGTCCAATCATGAACCCATGCAGCAGATTGTAGGTCATGGGAATTGTTGGATTAGTTTGAAAAAGCTCGTGTAGATCGTGGTCGATAGTTGAAAGTGGAGTACTCCTATACGTTGATTAAATTCTAGACCTATTCGGATCTGATTCCCATCAAAATTAATTTAATTTAATTAATTTTATGTTATTTGATTTTTTTATGAATCTTCTGATACGTTAATTTTGTCATTTGGATTTATAAATCAAGATAAATTCATTTCTAAAGTTTTAAATAAACTAAGAGGTTTAAAAAAACTAAAAATAATTTTTTATTGTTTCTAAAAATATGTAGGACACTCCATAATTATTAGAGGCCCATTTAAATCACATGGGACAATTGGGTGGAGCTCATGCGTGGCCACCAAATGGTGGCACTCCCCACGCATAGGAGATTGTCTTGTCTTGCTAAATATGGTGAGAGGAATCTCATGCTAGTTGGCTTTCCTTTTGTGGATAGAAGCTTACTTGCAATAAAATGATGAAATATGTGGTTTTAGAAAATCTTGATAATCAAGAAGGTTTGATTGAGAAATAAGGATTGAATATTTACTATTAACTAAAGTAAAGAAATATTTTCCTTATTTAACTTATTTGATGGGAAGAGGTTTAGGAAGAGGAGGATATGGTTCTAGCCCTTCTTTAGCATTTGATGGTAGATCTAAAAAATGAATAGTTCACATCTCTCACCCCACAAATCTCCTTAGATCAAAGGTTAAGATTTGCTCCTACAATTTTATGGCAAACCCTAATGCATGAAAAATCTATAAAAAAGATCATTCTCCTCCTGTGTCTCTACACCTCTTACTTACTCTCTTTGCTCTCTCTAAAATAGAATCTCCCTCTCTAGCCTCTCCAAGGGGCACGCCCCACATAGGTAGCTCTCACACCCAAACTATCCTAAGGAGGAAATGCCCAAGCTAGGCTAGGTTACGCTTGAATCTCTCTCATGAGTTCTAAATCAAGCCAAGTTTTGATTATGTGATTTTATGGTCAACAAAGGGATCATCCCTAGCTAGTAGTTTTTACCCTCCTTTCTTGTTTTCTCTCTCTCATAAGGATCAAACCAATGGGCTTGACTTAGGCCTGAGCATTGAGGTTTTAAGTGGGTGGTTCTAGATCGAGATCTATATACATTGATTGGGTTTTGTCATAAGAATGAGAAATCAAAAGACCGATCAAAGATCCCGAGCACCATTAGAAAGAGGAGACTTGGCGTGTGGTGTACTAAGCATTGTTGAGATAATCTCTGGCACCCTCTTTTATGTCTTTAATATTTATTTATTGTGTCTTTTATTCCCAAACATAGATTGTGTCATTTCTTTGTTATTGAAAGAAAGGTTTTGAATAGATTCAAATTCTTGAGATCATATTATATTCTTTTATTTTTATTTTTTTAAAAGTTATTATATTGTTAAAGGACTACTTCTAAGCGATCTAGACCGTGAAGAAAAAAAAAATTTTGAAAAAAAACAAAAAAAATTATTATATAATCCAAAAAAAAATTTATTATATAATCCAGCTAGATCATTCGAGCTCTTCTTTCAGTCTAACCTTAATACATATCGAAGCCACCAAATGCATCGTATTAGATACATACTAGCCCTCCTTTGTATTATGAAACCAACTCCAAGTTTGAAACATGATTTTATTCTTTAATTCTACCAAGTCCACCGATACCCCATCAAATGTCCTACGGTTTCTTTCTAACCATAACTGCCACAAAATTGCACCTCTAAAAATATTCCACAGCACTCCTCCATTCTCTTAGTTTCCATTGTAATGTGATCTGGCAGGTTCATACTGCACAAAATTCATTTTCCTTTTTAGATAATTTGGGCGAGATGAATCTGAAATGACTATTGGCAAAAGTGAAAAAATTAGAATTTTAATCTTAATAAATCTTTTTTTTTGAGGAACTAACTTCACAATATGTTCCCACTTACATGTTTCTTTGAAGTGAGATATCGGTTTGGTACTTGAAGTTCTGAACCGGTCTATGTGGAAGAAAAAGGAAAAAAATATGGGAGATGATCTGAACCATTCATAACTCAAAAATATATAAGGTTGTAGTAGTTCAAAACTTGAAGTTTCTAACTGATATCTCACTTAGAAGCGAGGATCTTGTTTTGAAACTTGAATTTTCGAACTTGGGATATTTTGCAAAAACAAAATGTCGATAAAAAAAGGACATCAATGCAAAATATGAAAAACAATACAACAAATAATAAGAGACATTACAAAAATATTTTCTTTATAAATTAAAAATTAATAAAAACAAGATGGATAGGAACCAAATGATTCAGCAGATCATGATCACCTAATTCCCTGCAAGACTCATTCTTTATTAATTCTCATTGAAACTAAGAACTAGGATGATCACTCCCAATTCTTGATTCAAATCAGTGATTCCTGATGTGGATGAGCGGTAATTCAATCAAGTGAAAGACATATTCTTATTGAAACTAAGAACTAGGATGATCCCTCCCGATTCCTGATTCAAATCAGTGATTCTTGATGTGGATGAGCGATAATTCAATCAAGTGAAAGACATTTCAATTAAGTGAAAGAATTTATGAGGTGAAGATATTAATTGCCTGAGGAAATATTGGCTCCCTCCTCCATTGACCAAGGGAATATTGGTTCCCCTCCCCCTCTGTTGGGGTTGCAAGGTCTTAGTTTCCCTTTAAGCTTTGCCGCTATGAACAAGCCGAGCAGTTTCGTGGGCTTTCCGATTTAGCCAGGTTTTGGGCTAGGGCCCATTAATAGCCGGAATAGAGATCATCCTAGCTTATGAATGGCTCGATCTGGTGTTTTAAGAACTTAAAATCATTCTCAAGTAATCATAAAACAATCCATCAAATTTTGGGGTTAAATAAATTCTTAGGGGACCCTATTCACAATATTTTCAGCTCACCTAAATAGACAAATTTTCCAGATTATGTTCAAATTTATCTTTTCTTGGACTAGAGGTATGTGTGAAAACTAGGCGAAACGAGTGCCCCTAGAATCTTCAAAATGAAAGAGAGGTTATCTATTTCAATTGGCCCTTGGATAGACGAAATATTTTCCCAATTGAAAAAATGAGCATTTGAGGTTTCTTTGTTTACTCACAGCCGATGTTATCAAGATCAGGACCGCCATCGAATCGGTAAAAGGCTTGGTCTAAGGTAAAACCGGTCTAACCCCTAGTTGAACCAGTTGAGCATGATTTAGATAGAAACAAAGGAAAGAAACATAGATTAAATAGACCGCCAGGTTTTTCTATTGCCATATAGAATCATCTAGTGATTCCTAAGTACCAAAATTTCCTAAGTACAAAAAGTCCTTTTAAACTTTTTCACTAAAGAGAGTAAGCAGACAGTTGCTCCTACAAGAACACCATGTACACGCTCAAAAGAAAATAAAGCTATTAATGGAATAGAGATAGAGACGAGAGACTAATAACCTAATTAGAGGGAAGAAACTAATTACGATGAGGATAGAAGATAACCAACGACAAAATAAGTCAAAAGCAACATCAACTTTCATAAAACCCTAGCTCCAGGGATAGATGAAGAGTAAATATCAAAAAAGAGCGGTTGCATGAAAATTAAAATGTTATATGGCTAAATGGAAGATAGGGGTGATAGTGTAGCCAGCATCCCAAGCTGGAATCCTTAAAAAAATAAAATAAATAATAATGATAACAATAATAAAAAAATAAATTATAATGATGATGTTCATCATCATGATCATGATGATCATCATCATCAACATGATCATGATGATGATCATAATAATAATAATAATATTGTAATAATAATATTAATAATAATAATGATGATGATGATCAAAATAATAATTGAAAAGACAAATATCTTTTATGAAAAATTGCTTCATATGGGTTAGACAGCGTTTCTACATATGCGGTTCAGAAAGTATAAAGCATCTATCTTAAAGATTGGATGCAAGCAGGTGTTCTATAATGACCTAAATTTTTTTTTACTAGATTTATTATTTTTAATTTTTAAAACTTATTTCTTTTTCATATTCATGATCTCCATGTTAAAAATTACATATCATTAAAAATTAAATCTTAAAATCCATCTCAAAAAAAATTTATTAAAAAACCTGCATTTCTACATATACGGGCTTGGCCACATAGAAACGGGGTCCATCTTTTATCGGCAGTGAAGTAAGACGAACAAAGGAGGGCGGTACAAAGGTATCAGGTGTACTTCATTTCTCTTTTTTTTTTTTCTCTTTTATTGGTGCATAAAAAGATATTGCCCTAATAAAATTTATTAAGACTTAAAGAGTTAAGAGAAAAAAAAAGAAATACCAGCCAATAGTATTTCAAAATATCCAAATGACGGTAGACGTATTTGAAATAATGTTCTCATCTTAATAAATAAAACAACCATGGTTTATTGCTATCTTTAAGATGGATTCAAATAGGTGGTCCATTTAAAAACAATTGTAATTAACGGTCCAAATGTTTTCTTCATATAATTATTATTTCTAATTTTCAAATTTTAATTTTTATTTCATATTCATGATATCTTTTTTTTTGGGTAAATCAGTGAGGGAGAAGGCCCTCTAACCCTTTTTCATTAATAAAAACAAGTAGAAAAAATTACATCGTACTATCTTACAACCCTACAATAAGGTAATTGCGCCACATCATGAAGTAGTGGAAGGTTAAGAAAATCTGGAGGCCTAGAGCGCCAAATGGGGGCCTCCGCAAAAATTGTAGTCTTTTTAGCTAGAGTGTCAATCACCATATTAGCCTTACGGTAAACATGGCAAATAGACCATGAATGATTCTCAAGTCTAGACTTGCAATTAACATTTATGATATGAAGAGCCCATGGAGCTTTACACCTGTCCTGTATGACCTGAACCAGTAAAGAAGAATCACTCTCAATTTACAAGGAGAAGCATTCCATTTGAGTGGCTAAATCAATACCCTCTTGTAAACCTCAAAATTCTGCATAATTGTTGGAAGCAATTCCAAGAGGAACCAAAAAAGCAGCAACGAAAGATCCATCATCCTATCTCATGACACCCCCACAACCAACTTAACCTGGATTCTGAATAGAAGACCCATCGATATTTAGCTTAAAATGTGAATGTGGAAAAGCCCATGCCACTATATGGGTGACTCGATTCTCTGCTGCTGCCACGTAAGTCGTAAATTCTCAGTAATTGCCTTTTTTGAGATGTGGTACGTCCATGCCTTAGCATCCGCCAAATCACGAACATGGTAGATGATCCTTCGGGTCAGCTTCACAAGGTGAGTGTCCTTTCTTGAAACATACGGTGGTTCCGCTCCTCCCAAATCATCCATATAGATGCGAAGAAAAGAGAATGCTAAATGTTAGTAACACCATCAAACTTGAACCTGAATGCTAACCATTTCCACAGTGTAGCTGCAATAGAATAACCTGTAATAAAACGTTTTCCACATTGTCATGCTATAGACTTCCAAATCCCCTGCGAGAAAACACATTCAAGCAAAATATGGTAAATATTGTCTCATTATGATGACAAAAAGGGCACACAAAAGCAAAGGTGATTCCCCTTCGCTGCATGAGAGAAGAGGGAGGAAGACGATGATGAAGGCTCAACCACGAGAACCATTTAGCCCTTAGATGACACTTAGAAGACCATAGTGCCCTAAAGACTGGTTGAGAAGAGCTCATACGACGAATGAAATTCCATGCCTCTTTAATAGAAAACATTCCATTTGCAGAGTGAATCCATACCAAAAATTAGGTTGGGGTTTCAGGGCGGTTGAGGCAACCTCCACTTCCTTTCAAATTCTGATCCATTAATTACAGGTTCTAAGAGCTTGTCCTGGTGCAAGGGTAGGGAAACACCAGGATTGTGGAGAACCATTTAAGTAGTCTACAACCCTAGGCATGGCGAAACTTTCTAGGTCTTTACAAATACTAGAACCATAAGATTCTAAAATGGATTGTTTTGATAACTATGGATCTGTCCATAAATTAATTGTCCTTTCATTCCCAATAATCCATTGAACATTGTGGCGTAAAAGAGATTATTTATTCTCTAAAATTAGGATCAACTTATATTTAAAAAATATATTTATTGCCAAGCCCGCATTTCTACATGTGTGGGCTTGGCCGCATGCTAACCGCGTCCTAAATAAAAATATATCCCCATCCTTTTCTCCTCTTTTCCCCATGTTTTCCCTTTGTTTCTTCTATTCACCTTTTGTACCTCCTTTCTATTTTTTTATGCTCCCTCTAGATCATATGTGCATCTAGACCCTCTCTCAAAACACCTATTTAGGACGATGTGTTTAGCCTAAAATTTTGGAAACTACGTAAGAATTACTAAATAATTATTTTGAAAAGAAAAGTTTTGAATTTTGAGTTTGGTGACTCTTAGATCTCCCAAAAAATAAGACAGTTTCTATTTAATATTGAGACGTTAGTTTTTTCTAGTACACAAAAAATTTATTTTGGAAATTCTTTTTGCAAACATCATTCCATGGTTTATAGAGTTTACATCCAATTTTGAAACCTAAAAAATATATATGTTTCCCCAAGGGAATAAAAGGATAGTATAGCTATATATTTTCCCTAAGGGAGTAAAAGGATAGTATAGCTTATATATTTTCCCCAAGGGAGTAAAAGGATAGTATAGCCCCACGGAAGTAGGAAATCATTTGGCTGCTTTCCTTTTTGCATGACGCTGTTTCCCCACTTTAGGCCATTATAATATATGTTGTAATCCATCTTTTAACCTTGTAATTGAGAGAGAGAAAGAGAGCCTAAATGAAATAAAACAGAGTGAGAGAAAAAAGGAAAGAAAGAATAAAAGATAATGATTTGATAAAAGAAAGCTAAAAGAAAGAGAACAAAAGACAATGATTTGATAAAAGAAAGCTAAAATAGAAAGAACAAAAGAAAACGCAATTGATAAACCAAAGTCAATAATTAAAGAAAAAGTCATTTGTGAGGTGCTCTCCCCTTCAACTATTGTGGTGGCCCATCATCTTTTTCATATTTTAGATGATTAAGGAACTAAAAACATGCAAATCCATCCTCTTGTAGATATCAGGTTTCTAAAATAAATTTACATTTGGAGATCTAAAATTGCTAAATATTAAACGTCATCTCAACATGTGACCATCCATTTCAATCTTAAGGGCTCCTCTCTATTTTGTCTCGGCATAAATATCAATAAAATGGTCAAATCACTTCAAAAAATTAGGCAGTCAAATCAATCAATATATCAACAAAGCCATTACTTTAATAACATCATTTCTTTCAAGTATCTTCTCAAGGAAAATGGTTTAATAGGCTTGCGGCCCTATCAAATAAGTAAAGCCTCAACTCATAACTCATCCAAAATTGTAATTCAAGTATTGATAGACGTTTACATTGATCATCTGAGCTTAAACATTATAATTGTAAAAAAAATTAGGATTTCAATCTCTAAAAATAATGTATATTGTAACAAATTATATAGGACATTTATTTAGCACTAAAAATAAGTATTCACAGATACGTAAAATCTGTACATTTTTTTAGCTACAAATTTACTATCATTGTTGGAAATTGATTTTACAGCCATCATGGAGATTTTGGTTGCTGAAAGTGCTTTCCGGACAAAGATTTGAGGTGAGGCTTATTTTGTTTTCATAACACCTAGGCCTCATAGAAACTTTATCCTCTTCTCAAAGTATTTTGCCTAAAATACAAAAAATGTTAGTTAGCGGCTCCAAATAATCTAAATGCCTGTCCTTACTCCGTGTTCTAAACCTAGAATAAGAGCTTTTTAATGAAAATCGATGTCTAGAATTTGAAACCCAAACAAGTAAGGGTGTTTATATTGTTCGACTTGACCATGATATTTTCTAAAATACTTTTACTTGTTCAAGATTCTAAATTGCAATGGTTGCATTTTATACATATTTTTCAAGAGAAAATTACGTAAAAATCTCATTTTATTTTAAAATTTTAAATAATGATATAATTTTTATAGTTTACGCTCAAGTTAAACTTTTTGAAAGTTTACATTATATTTTATTTTTATTTTTTACATACATAATATAGAGCTCAAATTTAAGACATGCATATTAGTCATCATCACCCACTAGTAAAAAATATAAAAGAATATTTTTAAAGATTTCCCAAATACCGATAACTTGCAAGTGTATTTTGATATTTTTTCAATATTGAATTCTTTTGTTTGCACAGTTGCATGATGACAAGAAATATACACCTAAATTTGAGCTCAAACTAATTTATAATAAAATAAAATTAAAAGAGGGATTCAAGTGAAAAATAATAAATATGTGTCTATTTCTAAATTCCAAAACTAAAATGTGATTTTTCTCTAAATTTCCCATTTTTAACATGTAGTTAAAGACTTCTTTGAGAGAAATTGTCTTGTTGAAGTCGAGGCTTGTTGATGAGTTAGCTGCTTGGTAAATTTCTAGCAAAATTATATTTTATTTTTAAAATTTAAAAATTAGTAATATTTATTTCATATTTTACATTCAAGACCTACTTTTTTAGAGTATAAACTGTATTTTAATTTAATTTATCTTTCTATATATCACATAAGCTCAAATTTGATGTCTATAACTCTTACAGTTGCACACCTATAAGAAATGTTTAAAAATATTTTTAGATAAATAAAAGTACCAAAATACCCCTAAATTTTGTAGGGGTATTTTGGTTATTTATTTTAAATTTATTTATTTAACATATTTTTATAGGTGTGTATAGCGAGAAGAATAGATATATAACCTAATAAATAAAAAATAGATTAAATAAAATACATTTGATACTCCTAAAAAGTGGGATTTAAATGCGAAATATGAAATATATATAAGACTATTTTTTAATTTCAAAATAAAAAAGGACTTTCACAACAATTCAAAATGGGAAATATTTCTATACATAGGGAATTTATGTATGCCACCTCTCTCCTAATGATCCGATCTAAATAGACAATTGAGATGATCCCAATCATATGTCCCACCGAAACGTTATTTTATTTTTAATATTTTATAAATCATTTTAACATCAAATTTGGGGTGTCCAAGCCTCACTAAAATTCCCACCTACAAAAAATATTAAAAAGAAAATGTATTCCTAGTAAAATAAAATAACCAAAATACCCTTGATAGTTTCAGGGGTAGTTTGGTTATTTTTATTTTCAAATATTTTTTATAATTTTTTTAGGTGCTCCCTATTGATACCAAATTTTATTTTCTTATGATTTGTAGAAAATATTAAAAATAAAATACTCTGGGATGTCGGATCTAAATAAAACGGTCAGAGGCTCACTTGTAACACGATCGCTAAAGGTATCCCAACCATTCATTCAGATTAGACAGTTGGGAGATAGTGGTATGTATAAATTCCCTATGCCAACTAGCATACAAAAAGCTTAGTATTTCACGTAGTTTAAACATCTAGTAAGGGGATTTGTGTTACCTAAGTCTTTTTCAAGAGAATTCACCCAAAAAAAAGAATTCTCCAAAGATACAACTTTGATGCATGGACAATATAAAATGGGATTGTATATTATGAGGTCGTTTACTTTTGTTACTAGGAGGTCACAAATACTCTTATATGTCAAATTTTGAATTAGAGAGCTTGGGATGTGTTACAAAATTCGAAAAATTCTCATTGAACTTTGAACCTCGTAAATAATACACTTGCAACCATCCAATTTAAAATCCTACAAGCAATAATGACCCCCTGTACCAAAAGTAAGTGGTTTCCTTATGTACTTTTCCATATAAAATAGAAAAGAAATAAGAAACCTTTTAAGGCATCATGCGATGAGTCCTTAGGAATTACAAGGGGGGCCTTCCAATTTGGAGCACGTTTTAAGCTCGATATCACTTTTTTAAAATAAAGATAACTATGAGCGTTTTTTAACTACGAGATATAAGAGTTTTACGGTCCGGTCTCCTGGTGTTTGACTCGTAAGACGGAGGAATCAATTGTATATCAAGTGGTCCCGCATGACTACGTAACCTTTTACTTCTCTTTTAAGTAAATAACGAACAAACATAGAAATAACCAAGGTCCCCATGCGGAAACGTAGCCAATTAAAAGAAAAAGAAAAAACCTTACCTGATAATTCATACTTCATCAATATTTAGAAAGAAAGAGATGAAAAGTAAAAAATAAGAGTTTATTTCGATGGCAATTAGTTTTATCTAGAATAGGCTAACTTATTTAAAATTAATAATTTGGCTAGATGTTTGGTACTTACTTGTATTATGTATACTATTATTTATTGTTTAACTTTTTTGACATTTTTCTGATATTTGAATTTAATTCTGGTTAAAAAAGCATAATTTCCAGTAAATTACCTTTAATAAAATAAAAAAATAATTTTTTTTTAGAAAACATACATATAATACTGACTATGAGGTTAGCATTCAGGTTCAAGTCTAATGGTATTATCAATATTTGGCATTCTCTCTCCTTCACAACTATATGGATGATTTGGGAGGAGCGGAACCACCGTAAGCTTTAAGGAAGGACACTCACTCTTGCGAAACTGATTCGAATGACCACCTACCATGTTCGTGATTTGGCGGATGCTAAGGCATGGACTTACCACATCTCAGAAAAGGCAATTACTGAGAATTTACAACTTATATAGCGACAGTAGATAATCAAGTTACCCATAACAGTGGCATGAGCTTTTCCTCATTCACAGCATTTTAAGCTAAATATTGATGGGTCTTCTATTCAGAATCCAGGTCAAGCTGATTGTAGGGGTGTCTTGAGATGGGATGATGGATCTGTCGTTACTGATTTCTCGGTTCCTCTTGAATTATGCATAATTTTGAGGTTTACAAGAGGTTGTTTATTTAGCCACTCAAATGGAATGCTTCCCCCTCGGTTCCTCTTGGAATTGCTTCCAATAATTATGCAAAATTTTGAGGTTTACAAGAAGTTGTTGATTTAGTCACTCAAATGGAATGCTTCCCCCTACAAATTGAGAGTGCTTCCTCTTTACTTGTTCAGATCATATAGGGCAGGTGTCAAACTTCATGGGTTCTTCATATCATAGATGCTAATTACAAATCTAGACTTGAGAATCATTCATGGTTTATCTACCATGTTTACTATGAGGCTGATACGGTAGTTGTTGCTCTTGCCAAAAAAAACTATAATTTTTGCAGAGGCCACCATTTGGCGCTCTAAGCCTCTAGATTTTCTTAACCTTCCTCTACTTCATGATGTGGTGCAATTACCTTATTGCAAGGTTGTAAGATAGTACGATGTAATTTTTTCTATTTTTTTAATTAATAAAAAAGGGGTAGATAGTACGATAGTGCCCAATAACAAATAATTCATTATCTCATGTTATTAAAACAAGAGTGAGATTTTCATAAGGTGTCAACCTTATGCTATTAATGTAAGGTGCACTTCAAAACTATGCCAAAAATGTAGTTTTGGTGCTGCAAAGCCTTCACATGCCATGAAAATTTATTCTTGCTCCCAATTGTGAAATTTAAAATTTCAGAAATGGTGATGATCAAGCAGATCTATACACACTTGAAAATTTTGAAAACGTATAGGCCATATATTGTATTAGAAGATGTATTATTTTTAAGATTAAAAATCTTTTTTTTATATATATCTATGAATTTCAAGATCGAGATAATCGATTTGAGGGTTTTCCACGGTAAACAACCTTCTCTATTGGGTTTTCTAGATGCACCTTACCAGCATAAAGTTGGCAAAGTTGACCCCTTGTGTAAACTTTTTCCTTAAAATAACGATATATCCATACAAACAAACAAAGAGTGATAAATCCCAAATTTAATCTTCAGTTGGGAGGTTAAAAGGAGGTTGAATTGGAAGTTTCACCCCGCAATAAACGCCACCTATGTACAGATAAGAAGTTAACTAAACACCATTAGTTCCAAAAACTTCTAGTAAGAGAAACAGGGTGAAGAGAGAGAGAAACTAAAACTCCAAAATTCAGAGTTTTTGATACAGTTAAGGGCACCCCTGCAGAGGTCATTAATACCAAACGAAAACAAAATACTATAAAGAGAGAGAGAGAGAGAGAGAGGAATAACCAGTCTCTCCCTCTGGCTGAACCCAATTCTCTCACATCTCACAATGAACAATGGAGGTGGCCCTGATCCCAAGAAGAAGAAGCACCAACGCCTCCTCCTCCTCATAAATGCCTTATGCCTCACCTTAGGAGCAACTGGTGGCCCATTAATCTCTCGCCTCTACTTCCTCCATGGAGGCCACAAACTGTGGCTCAGTGCTTTCCTCGAAACCGGAGGATGGCCTATCCTCCTCTTCCCTCTTGCTTTCTCTAAGTTTTTCAACAAAACCAACAAGAAAAACCCGCAATCTCAGCAGCAAGAAGGAGAGGAAAGAACCCATATAACCTTACCTTTGTTCCTTCAATGCTCATTCATAGGCCTCTTAACTGGTGTTGATGATTACATGTACGCTTTTGGTCTCTCTTATTTGCCTGTTTCGACATCGGCTTTGTTGATCGCTTCTCAGCTCGCTTTCACCGCTCTCTTTGCTTTGATCGTGGTGAGACATAAATTCACTGCGTTCTTGACGAATTCGGTCGTTTTATTAACTCTGGGTTCGGCTTTCTTGGGTTTGGGAGCTAATGGTGATCGGCCTAAAGGTTTGAGTAATGGCCGGTATTTTTTGGGGTTCTTCATGACTCTTGGGGCTGCTGCTTTATATGGGTTGGTGCTTCCTTTGATTGAGTTAATGTATGCGAGGTCCAGGCAGAAGATTACTTACATGTTGGTTTTGGAGATGCAGCTTGTTATGTCTGTTTTTGCAACTGCTTTTTGCGCCGTTGGGATGCTCATTAACAAGGATTTTCAGGTAAAATTTTCATATTAAATTTGATAGTTTCCTATTATTCTTGGAGCTTTTCTTCTTTTTTTTTAATTTCTTTATGTTTTTCTTTTATTGGGAACTTTTTTAATTTCTTTTTGTTTTTCTTTTATTGGGAACATATAGGGTTGGTCTTTCTTTTTTTTTCTTAGTTTTTGTTTTCATCTTTAGACACTTTAGACTTGAGGGTGAATTGGTGGTAAATTTTTCATATTACAGTTGATAGTTTCCTATTGTTCTTGGAGCTTTTCTTTCTTTCTTTTTTTTTAATTTATTTTTCTATTTCTTTTATTGGGAACTTATAGAGTTGGTCTATTTTATTTTATTTTTTTCCTTAGTTTTTATTTTCATCTTTAGACAATTTAGACTTGAGGCCGAATTGATGGTTTGGTTGGAATTGGTGGTACTCTGACTTCTCTGTTTAGACTTGTGTTTGGAAACTTGGATTTGGTTGTATTTTGTGCATTGGTAGTGTTTTCCTTTGATAAATAACAGGTTTCATAGTCTTTGTTTGCTATTTTGATACTCATATGGTGGTGTTCTTTGCTTGAATTATAGCATTTCCTGTTGTTTTCTATTTTAATAACACTTATGAGGTGGCTTCCTCTGTCCTATATATATATATATATATATAGGGTTTCCTAACCTTTATTTTATATTGGTTTTCTCTTAAGAAAGATGGATTTTTGTCCCTTTTTTTTTCATTTTTTTTACTTGAATTTTTTTTTGGATTTTAATGTTTAGACTTGTATGATGGTTTTCTCTACTGAATTAATGGATGGTTTATTTACACTAATGGGATGGGAGTTTTGTTCATGGGGGTTTGAAATTTTCAGCATATTCCAAAAGAGGCGAGAGCGTTTGACCTGGGAGCAGTTGGGTATTATGCAACACTAGTGGGTAGTGGAGTCGCTTGGCAACTCTTCTTTATTGGAACAGTGGGATTAATCTTTTGTGCCAGTTCTGTGGTCAGTGGCATTATGATCGCTTTCTTGATACCCATAACCGAGATATTGGCAGTCATTTTCTATCATGAAAAGTTCACAGGAGAAAAGGCCATGGCCTTGATCATGTCTCTGTGGGGTTTTGCCTCTTATATTTATGGAGAGAGAAAAGCTGAGTTAAAGAAGAAGAAAAGAGAGGAGGAGATTTCTATGGAAACAAGGGTCAATCAGGTTTAATTCTTGTTTTTTTTTTAAGGTCATTGCTATTTAGTGTTTGTCTCAATGGAAAATGTACAAAAGACGTTAGGATTGATGTACTTGTATTTTTCTTTTGAGAGTGGACCAAGCTTTAATTTTTTTTTTGTAGACAGATGAAATAGCAAAATATTTCCGCTCTAAATAATGCATTTTTTTGTGGAAAATGATTTCATAAGGCTGCAGCATTATCAAAATAAGTAAAATCTCACCTCATAACTCATCAAAAATTGCAATTCAAGTGTAGAAAAACCTTTAAATCGATCATCTCAGCTTGAACATTATAGTTGCATAAAAAAATTAAGATTTCAAATTCTAAAAATAATGTATATTGCAACAAATCATTTAGACCATCCATTTCACCCAAAAAATAAGTGTTTTCAGATTCACAAGATTTATACCATTTCTTGGATTTCAAATTTTATTATCAGGGTTAAAAATTAATTTTAGAGCCATAATGAAGATTTTTTATGCCGAAAGTGCTTTTTGTTTTGTTTTTATAAAGCCTAGGCCTCATCTTTTATTAGGAAATAGAGCTACCTTTCCCTATTTTATTTCCATGTACATTTATACGGTATAATATACAAACGTTTGCCAACTTTGCCAAACACATGGAGCACGCATGAAGATGCATGTATAGACTTCTTTATTAACGTGAATAAAGTTTTTAACAGTCTATTTACTTTTAATCCAAAGAAGTCCCAATCGCTTTTACTCATTAAATGTGAAATTTAACAAATTGAAACATCACAATATTTGAAAAAAAATTATACTCCATACCCAATCAATATACATCCCTGTCAAATAATGATTGTGCTTCTTTGTATCAAAAAATAAAGTCTTCTTGTATATATTTCCATATTTTACACACGTTCCTTTGGCTCAATTTAACATAATTTGTAATTCTCGATTTAGCTTAACCCCATCTTGGATTGGTCCAGGAATCCGCAATGCTGCATGATAAATAGCTCGAGTTCCAAAAGAACCCCCATAAGGAAGCAAATTACAATTTACTTTTTTTTTTCAAATCGGGACATTATTTTATTCTTTTTGTAAATGACTTGAGAATGCAGACCCTACCTTTTTTAAAAATAGTAGTTTTCGAGTGCGTTTGTGAGAATTGAGGCCGGTAGCTGGTAGTTTTCGAGTCCGTCAGTGAGAATGGAGTCCAGTAGCTGGGCCTCACATGGTGCTACCACAATTTAATCCTCTCGGAAGTATACTCCGAGCTACTTTTTTATATTCTGCTACATACTCTGCTATAAGAGAAGAGGTCCGGTAACAGAAGCCAGGTGTTGAAGTTCCCAAACAAGTTGAAACCTTCTAACCACTTACCACTGAACTACTCACATAGAGAGTAGATTTTATTTCCAGGTTCGGAGGCAGACCACATGAAAAAGAATACCACTTTTTCCCTGTATCTGGGAGTGAACGTTGTTGCCGCATGGCATTCCCAGCTGAATACCATTTCAAAACCCTGTTTGTCAAGAAAATGCCCGCCAAAACACACTCATCTAAGTTTGACAAGCAAAGACTCTCACACTGATAATGATCAGTAATATTATTTTCTTGTTGCATCATCGAAAACATTGGTTCAATTGAGTTAGATCAAAATATCGTCAACAGATCACGATTCTACATTCCAGAAGTGGACATCGATGCCATAAATTAAAATCATTGGAAATGAATGCTTTATGTACAAAGTTCAATGTGCTCTCCTCAAAATTGCCCCACTCGGAGGAAGGCCCTTCCAAATGAATTACAGAAACCCACCATGTGAGTGAAATGGGACGTATTTTACGACGAGACGAGATACTCCCAATGAATACTTTCTTAGGTGTAGTTCTATAACTTTTCTATTTTCTGTTGTTCATTTTTCTCTTTTTTTTTTGGTAGTTTTCCAAGGTGTAGGTATGTCGGACCAGTCTTCTGTATTGAGAAGATTGACCCATCATTAAGGTGGTGGACCCAAGAAGTTTTTTTCTTTGTTTCTTTTAGCTCATACTACCCAATCAGCATCATGAGGATCAATATGATGAACATGATCTCAGCAGTGTGATTTTTGCTGTATGTGAATACAGTCCTAATAATTACACCCATTCTGGATAGGAAATCGGTGATCTCCTCCCACCTGTAAGTTCAACCAGTAGATAGCTGGGGATAAAGCCTGTTATTCAATTGAAAGATCTCCAAAATAGTCAGGTAAAAAAAAATCCCTTATTCACCGAAATCTAGAAGCCAAGCTTTTTCTGCAGATGTAAAATAAATGGAAATTTGAGCAAAAAGAAATCTGCTCAAAGCAAGCTAGATAAAATAATCTTACTATATATGTGAGACAGTATGTTGCCCATACTATCTCTACTGCATATACTAGATTTCTTAGGGTGCATGTATTTGTATCATCATCTAGAAATAAGGGCCTCTGATGTTAATTGATGTAATAACAACCTTTTTATATTTTTCTATCTACAATGGAGTCCTAAAGTTGATATTCTGTTTCATGTATGTGATAAATGACAAAGCCCTCTTATTATTTCAAACTCCTCGATTTCCTTTTTTTTTTGTTTTTTTGTAAGTAAAATGAATCATATAGTACATCAGGTTCTTAATTTTTTGAATCCTTTGATTACAAATTTTAGTTTTAAAAAATAGTCATTTCAAGATATCAGAAAATGAATAATATAAAACCTTCTAAAATCTTTAGTTTCAAATTACATATTTATATTTGAAAAATTGAAGTTATAAAACAATATCTTTGAAATGAGTATCATAGCACCTTCTCAATTTTTTAATCTTTCAATTAAGAATTTTTTGTCTAGAAAATAATCTACACACCGATTTAAATTATAGAGTGTATAAAGATAATTCACAATCAAGTGAATTTAAACAAAGTGGTTTGATACTTGCCTTTATTTATGAGTTTCCTATTGGAAACTTTTATTTTTGAAAATAAGTAATATAACACCTTCCAAATCTTTTAGTTATTTAATGGCAAAATAAAATTTATTAAAGATAATAAAAAAAAAATCTCGAAAACAAACAATATCACGGCTTGATAACTTACTGAATTTCAATAATTAAATTACTTTTTATGAAATAATTTATGCCAATTAAAATTTGAGGCAAAGCAAGAAGGAAGAAAGCACAGGAGTTCAATGGCCAAATTCCATGCATGCCCAAAACTATGACAGTAATTCAAAGCAGACTGATCATAAAAGACAAGCCCATAAGATAATAAGTAATAGATATTTGTAATGCAAATTATCTGCAACGATTATGTAAAGGGCCATCCAAACATCAGCTAAAAAAGAGAGTCTAATCTTATAAGAGAATAAATGGTTTTTCCTTCACTCCAAATTATTAGGTCACAATCACATCAGAGGATAGATTATTTCAAAGTAAATCTAAATTAGGTTAACCTCCCATTACAAGAATACAGGCCAACTAACTATCAAAAAAGAAAGCACAACATAAACTAAAAGCCACAAAATCCCCCTTAGCATCAAGTAAAAAGAATAAAATTATAATTAACATGGGACATAAATGACAGGGTTATCCTTACATAAATAATGTACAAATATATACATAGTAAATGACAGGGTCATCGTTACATAAATAGTTTACTAATACATACATAGCAAAACATAACTAGGCCCTCCCCCACTCGAACTCTACAGAATGAATTTGTCAGCAAGAAACTGATTTCACTTGGACTTGATGATCTCACTAACAATTTAGCTGTCGGTTTCAGTAAATTGGGAAAAAGTATCGACTAATATTATGCATTCATGAGTTAACGTTCATCAAAAAAAAATTTATTATGCATTCATGTTAATAGATCATTGTTGATTTATGGGCTAGGTTCAGACATTTTTCCATCATCTAGTATCTGAAAACCATCTGGATCTATCGAGTCTACTACCAGCAGCCAACAAATCATCTAGCGGACATCTATTAGATCAAACCTAGAATATTCTAATGCATCTATTTATGACTGGAAATATTAGCCTTATATTAGTATTTTGTCGCAACTTGCTTAGGTAATAAAGCTTCTCGATATCGTTGATCATTCCTCAATTCAGATTAACAAAAAAAAAATCTGCTGATACAAATCCTTAAGAACTTTCATACGGTTATGTCCTGAAGTTAATTCCATAGCTCTGTGAGGAGGTAATCATTGTTGCAACCATGAGGTTGTGCGTTGGATCGCAGCTTAGCTATGTAAAAAGAGCACAAGAATTTACTTTCATCAATTGCTGATGAATATGTTTCAGTTAAACAATCATTTAACCCATAATATCATGATTTTATGTTCTATGACATCTGTTACCTTTTGAGGATCTTCTAACAAAGAGAGACGCCATAGAGGCGGAAAGTTTTTTATCAATATTCTCGGATCCTAAAGAGATGTCAAGTATTCCACTGGCCATATCTGGGACCCAGACATCTAAATAATGACAGACTTCGTCATTTATTATCTTCTGATCAGATCTCATCTTTGTTTTAGTTGTTTTAGTTACTGTCAAGACATCAACAATGAGTTCAAATGGCTAAATAATCAGTTGTTCCACTTTCAAATTCTGTCAATAGAACTATTTTGGGGAATTGTGTGGATAAATCAAATAGAGATAGAGATACGTGGCTTTATTCTACGAAGCACTAATGTAGTGCTATTCTCGAGCGCTGATCTATAAAACTGAACGCTGAAGATATTTTAAATCAATAAAAATTCAATACCTTTCATATTTATTTGATGAGACATATGAAAAATCATGGGAAAATGATCCAAATGCACCTCACACTTGAACTATTTAATATTTTACCTAAAGAGTATTTTGATAAATTTCAAAACCCATTTTGATGTCTCATTTGATGGGCTATTTGAAATTTGATCAAAAGAATGATGGGCAATTTGAAATTAAATAGTTCAAATCATAGGTGTAGTTTGATAAATTCCCAAAAATCAGTAATTTTCATACTACAACCAGCATTCAATCACAAATTGGCATACCAGCTTCCCGGCAAAAATTTGTCGTTATCATGAAATGATTCTTCTCTTGCAAATTCTTCTAAGATTGTTCTCTGACGCTCATTTATTGCCCTGAACAAAAGATCAATCACTAACATGTTATCAACCCTCACAGCAACCGAAATATTAAAATATGGGCATCACTGTGAGTGCCTATCCACAAGAAATCAGCACCCCTGAACATGGACATAAGCTCTAGCCTTCATGAAATTTGAAGCCTTCATGAAATTTGACATTCGCAATCATCTTTCGGTAGGAATAGCAAAGACATGGGTACAAACGAAAAACAGTACAAAGAGCAACCTCCCAAAATAATAGTGATTCTGAGAACACTTGTAATTAAGCAAAGCCAAGTTTCACCAGTTTCTTTTGTTGAAATGTATGTGTATGTGTGTGCACGTGTCTCTGTGCATGCACAGCAGTCGTACTACGTTTTTTATGTTACCATATCATTTTTACCTTTTCTTTTCATCACCGTATTATTTGTATTACTGCAAGGAAGGAACAAAGAGGACAAAAAATGAGAACATATAGACAGATGATCTATGACTCCTAAAATAATTACATTATTTGGCACTTGATCAGCCTCCTATAAAGGAAATTGAAACTGCACAATTTAACATAAGAATAAGAAAATCTCCAATAAAGAAAATATATGCCATGGAAGGGCCACCTCACATGTACGATTTATGAACAAAAAGGGAATACTGCTTCATCAAATGGCTCAACAGAAAGTATAAACCGGATCAAAATCATGAAATCCAACCTCAACAAAGGAACTAGGGGAGACGAGTCCAACAAACCATTTGAGCATCACCGAAAAGTCTTTCCCTTATCATCTCTAGTTACATTACCCAAAAAAAAAAATGAAAGGTCACTATATTGCATGTCATCGGGTTTGCATGAGGGAAGATCAAGGATTCAACCCTTCAAGCTTGTGCCCGTATAAAATATGCCCCCTTAGAGGTGGTTGGAGCTGTCTCTATCTGGGACTTTGTGGGCACCATCAGTCTTGACTTGGTGTATGACTAGGCTTGGTGTATGACTAGGCATGTGCATCATCCAAGAGGGTTCATGGTACCTTATAGAGATCGTTATTAGCCAAGTGAGGGATGTCATTTAGCCAGGAGATTAAACAGGCTCATGCATGTAAGCATGGAGGCTTGTGAGGACAAGTGCATGAAAGCCTCGACATGGCATCCTACACAGCATATGTGCAGCCGGTCATGTTATTTAATCGGTTAATGGATCGACAGCATGTAAGTACTTGGAAAATGACTCCCCTTGCACAAAACAAAGAAACCCAAACACCCTGTTTCAAATGACTCCCCTTGCACAAAAGGAAGAAACCCAGACACTCTGGCTCAGTGCTAGGTCTACGTGGCCTATAAATGGAGGAATGCACTTGAAATCTGTCACTACACTGTGGCATTTATATGCCTTAGTTATCTTTGATAAAATAACCATGAGCCCCCTTGCATGGGAGACTTGTGGGTCATGGGTTTGTTAAGTTGGTTTAGGCATAGATGGGGTCAAGAGGGTGGTTACAGCAGGTCTAATTGATGTTCTAGTTTCATTGCTAATATTCTCTTCCAATGTTTTTAAAAGTGTCTTTTCAAAGGCTTTTCAAGAAAATAAAATCATTTTATTTGCTCCATTTATTCATCTTTGCTTCATTTAATCATCTAAATATTCTGTAGTTCTTACTGTACTTAAAACAAGGATATTTTGGGAATAAAAATACTGTTTTAAATCAGGAGTTTTAATTTAGGAAAAAGTTAATATAAAGTTGCAAACTTAAAATGTAGAATTATAGATGCACCTCAAAACTCCATCGAAAAAGGTTGTTTTGATGTTGAAAAACCCTCTAGTTGATCATCTCAACATCGAGATATATGAATATGAAAAAAAAAAAAAAAAAAAGATTTTGAGGTCTCAGAAATAGGGCATCTTGCAACACATTATCTAGACCGTCCATTTTCAAGATTTTCATATATTTATAGATCTAGTTGATTTTAACCATTTTTGGAGTTTAAAATTTATAATTAGATATAAAAATAGATTTTCAAATAATCTTAAGAATTTTTTATACCAAAATTACTTGTTATGATAAAATTTGGAGGTGCGCCTTCATTGGATTGTTTAAGGTTGCAACCTTATAGAAACCACACCCTTTAATTTATTATGGGAGACATAAATGTAGCGATTTAATGCCATACTTGGGGGGGGCATTGAGGGGCACATCTACTGTCCATGTGGGCCCACATGTTTGATATTCTAGTTTCATTGCTAATATTCTCTTCCAATGTTTTCAAAGGTGACTTTCCAAATTTTTTCGAGAAACTAAAAATATAGGAGAACTACACAATATTTAGGTGGGTAAATGGACAAAATAAAACAATTTTAAAAAGGGATATTTTTGGAATAAAAAATTTGTTTTAAATCAGGGATTTGGTATTTTTAATTTATTATAGGAGACAAATGTAGAGATTTAGTGCCATACGTGGCGAGGGTATTGAGGGGCACGTCTACTGTCCATGTGCACCACCCACAGGTTTGACCTTTTGACCTACCCACTGGCCATGGGTGCCACATGGAGGTCAAATAGTCAAGGGTGGATGGCGTGGGGCCCACTATTTCATGGGAGGTGCATGGAACACATGTAGGTCCCCTAATGTAAATTGAAGACACTGAAAATATTAAATATAGGCGACTTTTTTGATAAAATTTGTTTTGGAAAGTCAAACTCCAAGTTGACTAGGAGAAGATTGGATCAAACAAGGAAATCATCCAACTCCGCCATTGCCCGTCCTTGGCCCGGATAAAAAGGGAGAGTCGTGTTAAGTCGACAACCAACATAAAACTTTTGTCAAATCCCTATCATGATTCCTTATCTAATATGGAGGAACAAGATTTACATAGCCGACCCCAATAGTTGCGATAAGGCTCGGATGATAATGATGATGATTAGGAACCTTATCCAATTAGAAACAACTTATGGAGAGTCCTACAAGATCTAAAGGTATTATGAGATACAATTCGACAAAGAGAATGGAAGAAAAATGAAATCCAAGAATCCCAAGGATAATGGTGTTAAGATCCAACCTTGATCCATGATGGCTGGCCAAGGGATGGATGGCTGGATCAGCCCTCTCACACCATAGATCTAATTCTATAGAAGACTAATTCACCAGACTCCAGCTCTACCTTATAAACCTCTATATATAAACCATAGATCTAATTCTTGTAGAAGACTAATTCACCAGATTCCAGCTCTACCTTATAAACTTCTATATATAAAGGGTACCCCACCCCTTATGTATATATCGTATCTTCTTCCCTTGAGTCCTAGGGCACCACGTGGGAACTAGATAGAGGACAGAAAGAGAAAAGGGCGTGCCAAAAAGTAGGTTTTAAGGTTTTTGGGAAACGGTTTATATGAGAGATAGGTGGAGTGTATAGAGTTGGGTTGGGTTTTGGACTCCTTATGCGAGATCTAAGAAAGAGAGAGGAAAACCCCGCGACCAAAACCACCCATTCTAAGAAACCTACCCTAAACTGAGAAGAAATGTTGAATCGTTCTCCTACAAGCTGCCACTGATCCAGGGAGATTGTATGGGGTGTACCAAACCCCAGAAGGTAATTCTAGGTGAATATTCAATTTTGTGATCTTTGTTGTTTTGCCTATTTTTGGAGCACCAAGTTAGGAGTGTGGCAGCAGCTTTTCTCAGGACAAGCCTTGCTTTTCTTTTGTGCTTTCCAGTCTAGCTTCAGCCTATAAGATTTCAAATGAGGCATAAGTAAGAGCAGTGAGTGGCAAGGGTTTTAATAAAAGGTGCTCAGTGCAGTCTATACAAAATTGTAGCACCTAGTCACACCCTCCCACACTCAAAACAAAGAACAGCTCTGAGCAGAGTGTATTTTTATTTACTAATGATAAGAGGGACGGCTAATCCTATCCAAAACACTTTTCCCTTCCCGCTAAATTTTGTTATATATGTTCTCTAAATGTTTTATATTAACAATTAGAAGGCTTACACTCAACAGATATCATATATTTTGATATCGTAAGAGAAAACTAAGTAATATCAAAAGAAAAACTAGTAGTATCTGGAATTGCAAAACGTATTTGGAGATTATTGGGAGGGTATTTGATAACGGGAAAAATTATCTTTATTTTTATTTTTATTCAATTTCAAAAAATATATATTATAGTTTTAGTTTAAGGGTTTATTTCTAGGGGTTTTTAGTTTTTAGGAATTCTAGGGTTTTCAATTTTTTTATTTATTTATTTCATGAGTATTATTTACAAGTATTGTTCACAAGTAGTATTCATGGGTACCGTTCACAGGGGTTAAACTTTCATTATGAAATTTAAGTTTAAGTTAGAAAATATTGGTCATTTTAATCATTATATAGACGTGCAATGTATTTGAACATTAAATTATAATATATAAGAGAACATTGAATTATAATATATAAGAAGTGTGTGGGGCCTTGAAAGGGTAAATTCCACATGATTTTTAGAAATTGAAAAAGAGAAGCTTAGGTTTTTGGAACCCTAGCTTTGGATATGGAGAATAAACCATAAGTTTCTTCAACTTGTACTTGTGTTTAGCTTTCTTTCTTGTTGATTTTATGATTCCCTCAAATTTTCCTGCATCAAATTAGTATCAGAGCCCGCGATCTATACGGAAAGTACTATAGCATTGTACGGAGTTACTATAGCACCTTATTTTTGGTGCCCTAGTTCTACAACAAAGCAGGAAAGTTACAGTGGGGGTCTAAGGTTTGCTGATTTTGGCTAAGATTTTGCTAAAACAACTTAGATTTTGTTGATTTTTCACCAGTTTTTTGTTAGATTATTTGCTTAGGGTTTGTGATTTCAGCAAACCCATGGCAGCAAGAAGGGGGCCATAGAACGGGGATTTTCGTATATCCACTCCGTGATCCTATTGATGACAGAATTGACGAACTTGAAAGGCACGTACAGCTCGCGAGCCTCAATAATAGACAAGACGGTGATCTTTCAGCCCAAGAGAATCTCGAGTACAAGCCTTTTCACTTTTGTGCTCTGCGTGGGGAGTCGAGTGTTGGGGATAGAAATAGAAGACCTAGATGTAGGGAACATCACTCTAGGGTTTCCGATTTGAAGGATGAGATTCTTGATTTTGACACAGATTGTACCGAAAATCAACAACTTGTTGATTGTAATGTCTTTGAACATTGAATTATAATACATACGAGGTGTGTGGCCCCTTGAGATGGTCAATTCTACATGCTTTTAGAAATTGAAAAAGAGAAAACCTTAGGATTTTGGAACCCTAGCTTGGGGTATAGAGAAGAAACCCAAAGTTTATTTGACTTGTGCTTGTGTTTAGCTTTGTTTCTTGCTGATTTTACTGTTCCCTCAAATTTCCCTGCATCAGTATTACAACTTCAAAACACCACAGCTAGTGGCACAGCAAATTGAAGACCACTTACACGTGTTGGACAGTAGCTACTGCCACCCTAATCAGCACAAACTGCTCCTTTACCTACTCATCATTAACTTGGTGAACACTACTTATATAAGGCTGAGATGTATTATAAATTCAGTGAATCCACCACACCCTCGATTGCAACAAGATTCCATGAAGTCTCTGCCAAGTCCTTGGAGCTGCACTTCCTAGTCAAAGCTTTAAAGCCCTAGCCTCCAATGTTAAAACCCAAAATAACTCGGACATTATTGCATGGAATTACTCCATCACCTATAAACTTCAACTTTTGAAGGACTCCTAAGATTCTTTATAAAGAATATAGAGCTCCAGATTCGTCACTATCCCTAGTTTCTCTTTCTGAGTCTGATTCCGGTATTTTCAGTCATGAAATAAACTACTTAATTGAGAACACTTCTCAACTCTTAACATAAATCAAATACACTTGTATACAATTATAAATATCGGTGATATTAATTATTTTACTATACTTGGAAACAGGAGATATCTTAGAGGTGAACAAAAAGAGAGAGAGAGAGAGAGAGAGAGAGAGAAAGAAAGAACAGAGAATGGCACGCTTACGCCGGGAACTGTATGCAAAATCGCACATGCTGGTCACCACGGTCCATAAATCCAACTTGACGTGGTAATCCTAAAAAAATTCTCCACAAATAAAATATGTTCTTTGAACATGTAGAATAGAGGAGTAAAACTAATCAGAAACAGAGGAACTTGAAAGAACTACCTTTCCCTCGTAGTATCAATACTTGCCCAGGTTGAACTCGATTTGGCACCTGCAAGGATAGACCACATCCATAAAATAAAAGAAAGAACTTCCAAACAAATGAAGTGATTAGACACAAATAACAAAAGGATGCACAAAGAAGCTATACACAAATTGACGATAAGTAATCTTGATGTCAGAAGAGAGTGTACATCCTATGATAAGTACGCAATCTATAATAATTTCTGAAATGGACAAGTATGTATTTGCTGAAGCTCAAAAGAGAAGACAAATTCTACACACAATACAGATGTCTATAACATGGTAACTATAGGTCTTTTCCAGAAACAAATGGTATCCATTACCAACTAACAGATCCATATGTGTAATATGAAGCAAATCACCAGGCATAACAATATGGACGTACCCGTAGCTGGATCTTTCCAGACAAAGTTGGCACTTCAACCATCCCCCCAAGAATAGCCTGCAAAAATGATTACACATGAAAAAAATAAGTTTAATATTGATAACATTAGTGAGTACAAAAAACCATACTTATATGCATGTCCATACAAATGACATGCAATGTCGTTATGTGGCATAAAATAGGACCATCATCCATTACAAGGGATGAGTGGCAAGTACAGAGTTAGCACCCATTGTGGTTCCTATTCCCTCTCAATCTCTCTATTCTTATCTTATATATGCTATAAGAGCAGAAAATAGATCCTCAGCTGCTGATAACAAAAGGGGGCTGAAAAAGAAGAGTGTCCAACATGTCCGGACTGGGTGTGGGTCCGGACTAGGTCTAACTTGAGCTAACCCAATATACATCTGTGTGCACACTTTCATGCGTGAGTGCCTGTATACTTGGGTGTGTGTGTCAGTTCTGGGCCAAAGTCACTCAAGTTCACTTTGGAGTAGACCTGACAAAAGGCTCCCCTAACAAATAGATTCCTTAGCATCATCATCAGAGCCTTTTCCCAACTATTTGGGGTCGGCAACACGAATCCTGGACCGCCACTCTGCTCTATCAAAGTTCATACCCTCAGTGAGGTCAAAATTCCCCAAATCTTTTCTCACTACTTCCAACCATGTCCTTTTGTACCAACCCCTTACCCGTTTTGAGACACCCTAGCTAACCCTTGCTCATTTCTCATTGTACCCAGGGACTAGTATAGCGTTTCGCTTATGGGGAACACCCTAGAATACATAGATAACGTACATTCATGAATTATGGAAAGTTTTGGCCCAAGTTTTATATATGCTGCCTACTTTACCCAGGCTTGGAATTGGTTAAGGGAAAGCTCAAGGTCTGCACAGATAGATTCCTAATTTCCAAAAATATGATAAAGAACAATATACCAGATGAATCATAAATCCTTCCATCGTTATAAGAACAATGCAGCCAAATCAAGTGATAATAAATATTCACTATATTAAGATACAAGATATATTTCAGTTTAAAAGGTCGTGTAACAAATTTTCTATGCTAAAGAACATGAGACCCTTGACTTATTTTAGGTCCACAATGCAAGTGTACCTTACAGTAATTGCAGTTACGATTTTGATTCTGCTTTAAACTCTATACGCAAACCTCATTCCATTTATAATTAAGATTTAAGCAAGGTCATCATAGATTCATCAGAAAAGTAAGGTGATCCCAAATACATTATCTTCCTAACCCAGTGGTAACTGGTAAGTAAGTTTTCTACAGCTCAAGAATATTCTTGAGAGCAGTAATATTCCTAAACAACGTAAATTACCACTTAAAGAAAAAGTTCAACTAACAAACACAACTACTATAAAAAAAAATACCCCTAAGGTATGCCACAATAGAATATTATTTAAGAACTTCAAAGAAGTTGATGGTTGCCTCATTAGAGCTGCTTAGTGCTTAGAATATCCATATTGAGGCGGTCCCAAAATGATAGCTCATTTGGATCACAAGAAAATACAAATAGAAAACATGTTGCTCAGACTCTTGCTCCCAAAAATACTCCTTAGGCACTTCAGTAACATAGGTCAAGTCCAATTTAGGTGTGTTTTCCATCTGCATTACACAGCAACCTGGTGTGATAATTCAGTGCCCCAATCATTAATCACATCATCATGGTAGAAAGTGAAAGCTATTACATTATTTTTTGAAATAAAAGTACTGAGAGTAAACACTAGATCTATGTTTACAAATAAACAGCTCAAAGATTAAGAAAGGGAGTTATATCCGCCAAACCTTATACATAACACAAGGTAACAGTCAGATGAGCAAATAACAAAAGTCAATTCTTACCTGTGTAAAGTTGATTCTAGCATCAACAAAGATATCTGCACCATCTCTTGCAAATGTAGGGTCTTTACCAACCTATAAATTTCACCAAGTCATAGTTTCAGTAAGGGATAAGGGATGCGTAATTCAATCATAAATTAAAAAGTACAAAGCAATTCATATCAGTACTTACCAACAAAATTTACAAGCAGAATATGAGTTTAAAAATTAAGTTAGAAAACCAGAACAATATCACTAGCTTGTCATGATGTATGCAGAGCTGAAATCACATTCCCCTATAAAGACCCAAAATGATGCCCTAACTCTTGGGTCATAGGGAAATAAGCATGCATGTAGAGGTCTTTCTTTAGGGTTGATTACTTTTTGGTTCTTTTGCAACAAACTAGCTTTGTAAATGGATTAACAGATATTTCATTTGGCTGTGAAGGGAATAACCAGATATTGCATTTGTGCCCACAGTTTGCATTTGTTCATCTATGAAATGTACTTAATGTTCAATAGGGATGATTCAGCCACCTAGGCAAGCAACCAGATATCTGAGTGGCCCACACAGAAAGGATAAGAGAAGAGAAGAGAGGAAAGAAGAAGAAAAGAAACCAAAGGTCCCCCTCAGGGGGGGGAGGAGATGTGTTTTGGTTGGGTTGTTCTAGGACCCGAAAATATGATGTTTCAGGGGTTGAGTTGAATACCAAAAATCGCCTAAATGAACCAAAAGCCGTTTTCTCACAACAGAAAGTCACAAAAACCATGGAATTTCTAAAACTATAAATGACTGAAAGCGGCCTAAAATTCATCCACCATGCCACAACAGAAAGACACAAAAACCATTACATGTCAAAATACCATAGACATAGTTCATACATACAAGACAATCCACATCAACCATCCTATTTCGTTTAGAAAGGCATAACTCACAACTCCTATAAACCATAACTCAAAGAACTTTGAAAAAAAAAATGACTACGTAAGTTCAGGTTGAGGTCCATTATCACTAGCAACAACGTTTCAATTCCTACGACCACCACAAGATGCACCTGAATCTGACGATGATTCCAAACTATCATCAAATAAACCCTCATATCTGAAAAGAATACTGAGGATACTGTTGAACATTGTAATATGAAGCAAATATTGCAAATTTTGGTTTAGCGATAGGTATATCTTTATGGAATGCATTTTAAATTGCGAAGGGGAGACAGCATAGCCAAATATAACAGCCAGAACATATCAGCCCATGCCCTCAAGCCTGGACTGTGCAGGTAGGATGGGAAGGTCACTAGGCGAAGTGCAATGAGAGGAGACTAGGGTTGACTACCTCCTAAATAACAAACCTCAGGCTGTGAAGATAGGCTGCAAATTAAGTGGACGGTTCTTATGCTTTTGTAAGTGAAAAGAAGAAGCTTTCGTAACAAAATAAAGAAACATAGTCGAGCCAAATTGATCATGTCAGCCTACTTATATATGTGGATCATTCCAGAATATACATACCACAGATACAATTGTCAAAAGTATAACCGTATTAAATACAAACTTGAATAAATCAGATTTATTCCATTGCTGGAGAGAGGAATCTACTCTAAATTGGATTTTTTTAAAGAATTACTCCCCAAGGGAGAAAACAGCAATATTGAAGCCCATATGACAAAGCTAACATCATCCCAAAAAAATCTAGGCCACATACTAAGAATATGATATAAGCCAAAAAAGAAGTTCATGATGGCCCCTCATAAACTCATAATGGGCAAACTGAATATCACAAAATAATATACCAGAAGAAACTGACCTTCACTTTAATAACTAAGTCCCCAGGATGAACACCAGGCCCTGCACTATGACCAGCTTTGGGTACGCGGATAGTATCCCCAGAATCAATGCCTGAAATGGGAATAAGAGACTAGCACATGAAAGTTCAGTATATGATGATATCTACCAGCACATACAACCAGACTCAAAATATACAATGCATGAAAAAATGGGATAAAAAAAGCCTCAATAAAATCATCATTGAGAACACTGTAACGCAACCAGAAGACAATCTTAAACTAACTGATAAAAATGTTATTGGCAAAAATTTTAGGGGCCGCTATTCTCACCATGTTTTTGCTATTTCAAACCAAAACCACGGGCATATCTGCAGGCATTTTTCAAACCCCACCAATATTTTGGGCAGGAATGGAAAAAACAATAGTGAAACCAATCTTATTATTCCCTTTTAATGTCATAGACAGGGATGTTAAGGCCATAAAGCAACAGCGAATGTCGATCAGAGGTCTCCTTGAGCTAAGAACATCAGCAGAATGTTCATCAGAGGTCTCCTTGAGCTAAGAACAAACCCATAACAAGGTCGAAAGGGTTACTACGCTCTTAGAACTAATCCACTTCGATGTGTGTTGACTGATGAGTGTGTCTACCAAAGGGCACATGAGGTACTTTATAACTTTTATCGATGACTACTCCCGTTATGGCCATACATATCTATTAACGAACAAAAGTGATGCCTTGAACAAATTCTAAGAATACAAAGTTGAGGTGGAGGACCTAGTGGGAACAAAGACCAAAATCCTTAAAATGATAGAGGAGGGGGATACACTTCACATACTTTTCGTGAGTATTGTGTGCAGACTGGTATATCCATCAAACCACCATGCCATATTTCCTGGAACAAAATGTAGACGTCGAAAGAAGAAATAGGACTCCTATAGAAATGGTGAGGAGTATGATGAGCACCGCTAACCTTGGGTTAGAATTTTGAGATGAGGCAATCCTAACAGCCACGTATGTCCTTAACTGGACTCCCACTAAAGCAGTGTCATCTACTCCATACCAAATGTTTGTAGGCCGACCTCTTTAAAGTTTGGGGGTGCTCTGCCCATGTCTTAATCCCATCCCAAACTGGGCCCTAAGATCATAAAGTGCATCTTTATAAGATAACTACACATAGAAAGGGATATAGATTCTATAACCTATCCAATAGGAATGTAATTGATGAGAATGTATAGAATCCAAGTCTCATAAACTTCGATGCAACTATGTCAAAACTCAAGACAATACAACTTGGGTTTTCCACAATACACTTAAAAATGAACTTACAAAATGAAATTACAGCAAGGTTACTGTGATATAGTGGTCAAATGATTTCAAATTACTCGAAAACGGACGATACAACTCAACTAGGGTCCCTTGTCCATCAGCCAAACAAACTACTCAAGGAGATCATCACACTACACATGTATGAGGTACTAATGAAAAATTCTGCACCACCCAAAATTACAATGCAAAATTAGACATCAATAAACTCCATAAAACTCAATATGACATGATCTCTAACATAACAACACACATATCCTCAAGTGTACAATGCATCATGACCATGGGAAGCCGAATAGAGCTCTCGGGTACCCAGTTTAATCCCTTGAATCTTAGCTATGTGTCATTGGGTGACATGGCATAACTCAAAATTCGGCCAAATAAATCTCAAGAGTGGGAAGCCAAGCATCTACTGATATACACTTAAAACATGGAAGGATTTGCATAGATCAAGTGATCAAAGCAAGTGGAAAAATCATGGGAGAAATCAAGGCTCTTAAAACACAAAACCAGTTCAATTGAGTTCACAAATCAAGCCACATAAATTCGGTATAATCTCCTCTTATGAAAACAAGAATTTGAGGCATCAAAATGAATTAACTAATCTGGTGATGAAAATCTCAGAAAAATATAAGTAAAAAATGATGCAAAAAACATAGGTAAGCTCATGAAAACTAGATCAAATTGTGCATGGATGAGGCCTTTAACTATATGGATCAAGAGGGATCAAGGTAGATTCAAGAGATCAATGATCTAATATTTAAATAATGAAGATAGCTGCCTTCAACTATATGGATCAAGAGGGATCAAGGTAGATTCAAGAGATCCATGATCTAATATGAAAATGATGACGATAGCTTGCTATAATTAGGAATTTACAGCAAGTCAAAGGAAATTGAAGAGATCTTACTCAATTGATGATGACCTTAATACTAGATTAACCATATTGGAATTATGTCTTTTCAAAGCCTTAAATTCCGACATTTTCAATAACTCTTAACTTTAGTGGGAGTAAAAGAGCAACATGACTCAAGGATCTTGACGCACTGCGACCAAGAGTCATGGAATCCTGAGTGAGTCATGAAAAGGATTTATATGCATGGGAGGTACCGAAACAGTTGAAGGTTAGCTCTTAGCCAGGGTCAGTTATTATGTTTGTGCATTTTCCATAATTGGTTACAAGAAATGACAAACTTGGAAGCCCCTAGGCCTAGGGGACCTCCATGTCCTTTTGTGACCCTGATTAGGTCATGAGGAGGATTGGTATATGGAAGGTACCAAAAGGGTTGAAGGTTACCTTTAAGTCAGGGTCAGTTGTTATGTTATGTTTGTTATGTGCCTCATGACTGAGAGATAGGCCAGGACATTACGACGTTCGAATGAGCTTGATGACTGAAAGTCGTGTACGGGAAGGTTGGGGCCAATAGAGTACATTGGCCTAAATCCCTGACTCTTAGAACCTTTTTCTTTTTTTTTTTGGAAAAATCCCCGCCTCTTAGAACCTTCTTGTGGCATGTGCATATATAATCACAATTCATGAGAAACCAGCTCTTCCACGAATCCACTAGATAGAGCTACGCACATATATCAAGAGAGGAACCCCGCGACTTGTTTTGTGTGCATGTCCTCTTAGTGAGTTCACCTAAAGTCCACTTAACCTTGGGGATTCAGAGTCGCACATCGACTTGACTTTGATAGACTAATATCTTGAGCCCCTAATTTGACTTTGTGGGTCATGAGTCTGTTGGGTCATTTTCGAGAAAGTGGCTTTGGATTCCAGGTCCAACCGAACGGAGTGTTCCGTATTGTAATTCAACTCCAAGTATCCTAATTTCTCTTATAACTATTTTTAATCATTGTCAAAATGCTCTGTTTTAATGAAAAATCATTAAAATGATTTTTGAGGATTTATGAGAATTTTTATGGATTTTTCCAAACAGGAAAAATCTTTTTCCAACCCCATGGGGCCCCACGCTCCCCCACATGGAGATTACATGGGGTGACGTCAAACCCATGGGGGACCCCCTTGTCATTTCACTTAAAGCTATTTATGTTGAACAGTATTGTATTTTGATTTTCCATAAAATGGTGGAATTTGGAAAATTGAATTTGGCACATGTTAAATGCCTAAAGCAAGTGGATTTGTGCATGTGTGGGATATTCAAGAAGGGGAGGGCATATGGTAATTGTGCACTTAACGGCTTTCCTTATGTGGCATGTTCCCATTGATCCCACATGTTCTTTAAAATGGAGGAAGTTTTGAAAGCTTTGTTTTTGCTAGAAATTTGGTTAAATAACCATTAGGGCATACCCTCCATCATGGTTTTATTGTTCATCAAAACTGTAGAGCATGGGCATTTTGATAACAAGGGAAATTGGAGTGAATTAAAGGGAGGATAAGGGTGTTAAATCCATGTCACATCAAGATGGCTGATGGTAGATGGTAGGATAGGATCATGCCTCTCTTTGTAGCTTTTAATATATGACATGGAGGGCCTTGATTCATCATCTAAAAGCATCTCATCCCATGAGCATTGGAAAGGCTATAAATGCCCCACTTGAAATCATTTTCATACATGAGTTTCTCTCACTAAAGTTTCCCCCAAAAGTGGCTAGTCCCATCTCTTTCCTCACTCTCTCTTTGGCACATCTAAGTCTCTCTCTCTTTCTCTCTCTCTCTCTCTCTCTCTCTCTCATCTTCAAGTGTTGAAAGAGAGCAGCCCCTTCAAGGTGAATTTAAGCTCCATTAATGGTGATCTAAGGTTCATAACTCATGCCATGGATCAACTAGTCGAGTAAGCTTCATCAATTGAGTAAGGTTTTCAATTCTCCACCAATTTGATTATCTTTCCTCTACTGTAAATTTGCAATTACAACAGCACTTCATTTCCTTTTGTTGATCATTCTTTAGTCCTTTGATTCTCTAATTGTTCTCTCATGATCCATGTTGATTTAAGCTACATCCATGTTCAAATTGGAGTAGCTTTCCATGAGCACTATCAATTGGATTTTCGAACCATTAATGACTGATTTTCTATGAGTTTTTAAAACTCACATCAGTCACTTAGATCACCACCTTGCTACCTTGAATTTCCATTTGTCAAAGAGAAACTACGTCATTTTTCTAAGAGCCACTTTGCAAAGAAACTTGATCCGGTTTTTTGTTCTAAAGCTCTGGATCTCTCCCACGGTTTTTCCCACTTGCAAGATCTTTGAATCTCTGCAAAAACCTTCCATAGTTGATGTATGTATCAGTAGATGCTTGGATTATTATTTATTAGATGATAAATTGGCCTACATTTGTGTGATGCCATCGCATGTTACACATTGGCACATAGTTAAGACCAAAGGTATAAACCGGGCACCCGAGAGCTCCAAATGGCTTCCGTTGGTCTTGATGCACATTACACTTGAGCAATCACATATTGATGTATTTTCAAGTGTCCATTGATGTATAATTTTGCATTGTAAGATTGAATGTTCCTGAATTTTCAAGAGCACACTATTCATGTGTAGTCTTGTGTTATTTCTTTAAGGTAGTCTTGTTCTTGTAAAAGGGACCTCAATAAAGTCTTATCCTCTCGTTTTAAGTGTATTTCGAAGCCATTATGTGATTGTGGTAGCACCAACCTTGCTGTAATTTCGATTTAAGGGTTGTAATTCAAGTATATTGTTGAAATTTTAAAGTTGAATTGTCTAGAATTTGCATACATTGTATTCCCTTGCACGAGATTTGGTTTCTTATACACTAACAAGTGGTATCAGAGCCAAAAATCTAAGAGATTACATCAAGCCCATAGGAAGCCAATTGGAGCTCTTGTATGCCTGGTTTACAGCTTTGGATCTTAGCTATGTGTCAATGGGTGACATGTGATGCCATATGACAAATTCGGGCAAATTCCATCATCAAATAAAGCAAGAAGTCAAGCATCTACTGATATACACTTCAAATATAAAAGGATTTGCAAAGATTTAAAGATCTAAACAAGTCAAAAAATTGTGGGAGTGACCTGACACTTTCAAACACAACCAGCCCAAATTTCTACACAAAGTGGCTCATGAAAATTCAACATCGCCTCTCTTTGTAAAATCAACAATTCAAGAAGACTAGGGAGGTGAACTAGGTGACTGACACGAACTTGAAAAACCAGAAAAATATCAGCCAAAAAATATACGCAAATTCAATGGAGAAAGCTCATGGAAAACTACTTCAAATTGTGCATGGGTGAGCCTTAAACAACATGGATCAAGAAAGATCAATGGAAAATCAAGGAACTAGATGTATGATCATCAACGCGGGAATAGATGCTGCTGTAATTGACAATTTACAGCAAAGAAAAAGCAATCAAATCAATAGAAATTGGAAACACTTTACTCAATTATTTAAGGCTAGAAGACTAGATCATCCATGGCTTGAGTTTTGAGTTTTTAATCACCATTAAAGGAGTAGTATGAGACCTTGAAGGAGCTTCTCTCTTTCACAACATGAAGAACTTTTAGAGAGAAAGAACCATAGCTTTAGGCGTGCCAAAGAGAGAGAGAGAGAGAGAGAGAGAGAGGCGAACCATTTTGGAAGGAAATTGAGTGAGATCAACTCATGTGGAAAAATTGACTCTAGGGGGTATAAATAGCTTTTCAAGGCTCAAGTGTGGAATATGCTTCTAGATGATGAATCATAGCTCTTCATGTCATCTACCAAAGGCAACAAAAAGAGGCATGATCCTAGCCCACCATCTACCATCATGTCATCAATATGCGTGGTATAGATTTAAACAACTTTATCCTCCTTTAATTCACTCCAATTTCCCTTGTTATAAAGTCCATGCTCTTTGCACTTAATAAACCTTAAAATAAAGATGGAGGGTATGCCCTTATGGTCATTTAACCAAAATTCCAAGAAAAACAAATCTTTGATAATTCCCTCCTTTTTAAAGAGCATGTGGGATGAATGAGAACTAGCCACATAAGCTAAGTGGTTATGTGCACTATTACCATATGCCCTTAGGGTTGGCTTTATAATTACAAACTTGACACCCTTTTAGAAAACTCCACACATGTGCGCAATCCATTTTCTTTAGGCATTTAACATGTGTTAAACTGAATTTTCCAAAATGCATTATTTATGGACAATCAAAATTCAAAACTATACAACACATAATAACAATAAATAAAAAGACAAGGGGATCCCCTCATGGGGTTGACATCACCCCCAAGTCACCTCCACGTGGGAGGACATGGGGCCACATAGGGTTGGCACATGGACACCCATTGGCCATTTGGATGTCCTGTGTAGGTCAAAGGGGACCGTCCTTGATTGTTATTATTTCGAAACAATTTCGAAAAAACAGATTTTCTTGCCCAAAAAATTCCAAAAACAATGCCATAAATCCACAAAAAACATTTTAATGATTTTTCATCAAAACAAAACATTTTGGTATTAATTAAAAACATTTGCAAGAGAAATTAGGATCCTTGGAGTCGAATTACAAAACAGAGTACTCCACTCGGCTAAACCCAGAATCCAAAGCCACCTTCTCAAAATGACCCAAAAGACTCATGTCCCACAGTGTATAATTAAGAGCTCACGATATTAGCATATATGCGACTCTAAATCCCTAAGTTTAAGCAGATTTCAGGTGCACCCCGTAGAGGACATGCACACAAGGTGCGGGGGTTCCTCTCTTGGTACATGTGCATAGCTCTATCCAGTAGATCCCTGGAAAAGCATGCTTCCCATGCATTACGACTGTATATACAGTTCTGGAATTTTCAGCGATTTAGACCAATGCGCCCTCAATAGGCCCTAACCTTCCCGTACAAAACTTTTAGTCATTAAGCTCATACATACATCATATTGTCCTGGCCCATCACTCAATCATGAGGCACAAGTACAACAACCAATCCTGACTTAAAGGTAACCCTCAACCCTCTCAATACCTCCCATATATAAATCCTCCTCATGACCTAATCGGGGTTCCATGACTCATGGTCCAGTGCGTCAAGATCCTAGAGTCGTGTCGTTCTCATACTCCCACTGAAGTTACGAGCTATTGAAAATGAAGGAATTTAAGGCCTTGAAAAGACATAATCCCAACACTAACCGTAACCAATTCATGTTGTTGTGCATGTTTTGTATAAAGGGCGTATGCCCAATTTTCATTTATCGAAACAAGTCATCCATAATGATTGATTGTTAGATGACATAAAACAACATAACCATACCCCAGCTATGAACAGTTAACATTCTTCAAAAAAAAAAAAATACCCAGTTATGAAATATGGCATGGAGCACACATGATTTGCACGCAAGAGCTGCAGTTAAGCAGCACCTTCTTCCAATGCCAACAAACTCCCCAGCAGAAGTGTGTGTGTCCATATAAACATAAAAATATCCTAGCTATGCATACATGGAGAGCAGACGACTATAAGCACAAAATGTATGCCGCCATTTTTTAACAAAAGAAAAAACTGTGCGCTACCATTTCACAAACTAATCAAGCACAAGCGAACTAAATTATCTATTTATAATTATAAGGATATAAATCTAGAATCACCTGCAGGAATGGTAATATCAGCCTCCTTGAAGCCTTCAACTGTCCCAGAACCTTTGCACACAGCACAAGATACCTGCAAGCAGATAACACATTCAATAAAGAAAAACAATCAGATCAGAGTGCATCATTTACTCAAAGGTCATAAATACCTTCATAATTCGACCAAACCCCTTGCAAGTACTACACGTTGATGTGAATGGAGGGATAGTGACCTTCAAAAAGAAAACATGAGACTTATGAAAAGCAAAGAGACGAAACAGAAAAAGAAAAGAGAAATGTTGATCAGTACTGCCAAAATATGAGGGAAAACCCATTCTAGAATCTTTCAAGAAATACAAACTCGAATCTTTTCTCGAGAAACTTTAACTACAGACATGTGGAGTGACACTCACTTTCCCAATGCCCTTACAAGTTGGACATAACTGTGGATTCGCACCAATTGGATAACCTCTTCCTTCTGCAGTCCAAAAGAGAAGTGAGCATCAAATACATTGTACCAGAAAGCATGAAAGCATATTTAGGACAGAATAACTCTCAACAATATTCTCATGCGAGTAGCACAAGAATAACCCCAGCATATAATAGATTAGATTCCAAGCAAGCATTTATTGAAGCCAACAGTCTTGAAAGGTAAACCACCACTTCAGTTCAGTATTTAGACCTAAGAACTCATTATTCCGTTGAATACCTAAAAGGGATAGACTAGAGATTTAGAGGTTTTAAATACAGTAATTATTTTATTGTGAGCGTGAAATGCAGATATTCAGGCATTTTTCCATGTATAATTACAGATATTCAGACAGCTTGAGTTCCCACTGGAAAGATATGACAAGTAGATGGTGACAAGTAAGATAAAACCTCTTAAATGAAATAATCCAAAACAAATAACAGAAATACAACACTTTACCCCCAACTTAAAAGGGGGTAATTCGATATGATATTATTAAATAATGTCTTAAAAGGTGGCTGCTCGGGCACACCTTAGGTAGTTCCTTATGGCAGCCCAAGGCGAAAGCATCTCACATAGGCTGAAGTGGCCCACCTAAGATGCACCTAGAGGGTGCCTGGTGTAGCCAAGTCAGACAACCCGGAGCTCGCTCTACCCAAGGGAAAAACTGTCTTGGGGTAAATGGGGAATTTTGGTCATTTTCCCCTATTGAAAATATTTTTTTTATTTGTGGATTCGCTCCCCCCCTCCCTGCCCCCCCCCCCCCCGAATTTTTTTTTCTTTTTTGATGCCGGGAGGGGTGTGGGGGGGAAGTTGTGGGTGTGGTCAGGGTCTGGTTATGTTCTTGACTCCTTTAGATTGCACAACCCAGTTTTTGTGTGGAAAACACATAAAAAAGTAGAATTGGACTTCCTTCTAAAGATTGACCAAAATATTTCAAAGGAACCAATTTGGTTCAACAAGTAGCAGTATCAAATCTTCATAGAACTTCAAGGGCAGCTATATGTTGAGGTTTTCAGCTACCAACATTCAAAGGTTTTGCTGAAATAATTCATTAGAAAGATGGAATACACTCACAAACCTACACAGAAACAAATAATAGATTATCAAATGGAAAAAGTTTATCTAAGGGCAGGGCTCTAAACAATCAAATTAGGGCACACCTCAAAAATTCACTAGAAGTTTCAATGCCCAAAAATTCTCAAATTGATCATCTCAACCTCAAGATGTATGGACATGAAAAAAAAAAAGGATTTCAAGTCTTAGAAATAATGTTTCTTGTAATGCATTTTTGGACCGTCAATTTTCAAGATTTTCAAGTGTTCATAGATTTGCTCAATCTACATTATTTTTTAAGCTTTAAATGTTATAATTAGAGGCGAAAAAAAAAAATTTAGGTCATCACAAAGATGTCCAATATTGAAACAACATCTTTAGACACTATTTAAAGACGTGCCATACTTTCATGGTTTAGAGCCTCGGCCCTATACAAACCACACCCTTATCAAATATAAGAAATTCTAAAGTAATTTCAGAAATATTCACAATATGGGGTTTGTCTTTGCAGAAAAACCCCCAAATTTCCCCTTCTACACCCCCATCCCCCCTTTCTAGTATTTGGCCGCCTCATACATGAGATATATGCCTAGGAAGGTTAGGAAGCCGACATGCCTAGGCGCCACGTAGTCATTAATATATGGGTCTTAGACTCAATGTAAGCATGGAAGATGCAAGCTACAACAAGAATTGCCACCACAATGTACTAATTTCCTAAAAACCCTATGCAACCTCCATGTAGGAGAAGATTCAAAAACACAATCTACAAAAGAGTGTCATCAACTGTATGCATATTCACATGGAATATGGACTGTTTGCCTTCCTCGAAACATGAAGTCCAATGATCACATGGAGTGAGGAGAATTCACAGAAGCCTCAGTTCAAGAACCATAAATATAGGAACTGGTGACGCAATACGACATTTATTTTGCTTAATATACACACTTTTGGCAGATTTAACCCTTTCTGAAATAACATTCTCGATTCCAGGTCTCCTATGGTGCATGAGATGCATGTCAACTATGCTAAGATCTTCTCATGTGCCTTGATGACATATTTCCATGAATAAATAGCCAAGACTACTCTGAATACCAGTGTCTGGAATGGATCACACATTTTATACAAGTAATAGAAACTGTATCCATGTACCAAATAAGATACCCAGGTCCAGATCCATGCCGTGGATTCTAATGATTTAGTTATATGCCCTCCTCTGGTCTCCATGTCCATATCAGTATCTATAATCAGGAATCTTAGTTTCTTTACCGAAAAATAACTCCCCCTATGTGAAAACTAAGAGCTAACTTCTGATGACAACTCGAGAGTAAGGAGAGTTGACTGCAGCTAGCTTGCAGTTATAATTATCATCAACAAGAAACAAAAGCAGCTCCAAGTGTTCCCAGGGTTCGATAAACCAGATAGTTTGGCATCATTGCTAGGCTAACGCACACGAAACCACAATTTACTACAATGCAACTATAATTGCAGCTTTATAAAATAAATAGCTGAATCTGGGGAAAAACTAATATATGAAGGCGCACTACATTTTCAACACTGGTAGTTTTCATTCATAATATTAAATAACAATATTAATAGCTTAGTAACATCTGAAGCTTTCCATTTGATGGCCAGCTATTACAGGAGCTGGGTGTTGTAGTTCAAATTTTGGGAACAATGATGAAGAACAAATAATTTTTATTGATACCTGTATATGCTACAGACTACACGATCTGCTTAGAATGTTGCATGAGGACGTATGAAGGTTGTCCGAGATTCACATTAGAAAGGTCAATTTAACTTACTACATTCGTTACAGTGGATACGGGCATTGAAGCGCAGATGTTTTGTGCATCCTCTAGCAGCTTCAGAAAAAGAAAGAGGAAGACCCACCTGGATGATGAACCCATACCAAAGGTGAAGCCATTAGGATTGTTCAGAGACCAAATATCAACGAACAAAACAGATAAGCTTTTTCAAGTAAGAGAATAATATAACCTGTATATCAGTCGCTATGATTTCTGGGGCTTCATCAAAGATCTATGAAATTACCAACAGCACTTCATCAATCAAAGATCATTGTTCACATAAATCAAACCAAGACATGAGAAAAAGAGAGTTTGCAACAGGATTAAAAAAGGATTGAGGTACCTCAGAAAATATTTTACGGAACTCATTAGAGAAATGGTCATGATAACCATAATAAAACCCAGTTCCTGAAGAACCTGCATCTCCATCAACATGTTCTTCTCTTCCAACACCATGGAATTCCTTTCGAACACAAATGCAGAAAAGGAGACAGTTTCAGTTTGAGCAATCTGAAATCAAAGGCAGTTACCAGAAGTTCTCTGGAGCACTTAGTATCTTTTATGTAGTTACTAATTAAAATATACATGAACAAAGAGACAAGAAATGCACTTAATAACTACTATTGATGCACAGGTGAATTGGTCCTTGTCAGAAAACGTGCACGTAAGTACTAATATTGATGCGTACAGGGTATGCCACTTGCCAATAATATTATATTCTGCATGCATGTTTATTTCAAAGAACAGAAACATAACCCAAGCTTCCTATGCCACAGCCATCATGAAAAATAGACATCAAGAGACCAACGCACTGGAAACAACTTTAAGGAGGTACACTGAAAACAACTTCAAGTAGCAATTATCATCCTGGGGAAACAAGAGACTAATGCCCTGAAAACAACTTCAAATAGCAAGTATCATCCTGGGGCCCCAGCACTATTGTTCTTAATCATTTCCTAATTACTCTTTTTTATAATTATCAGTATTCCTTGATAAATGAGTGTTACTAATATCAATCTGAAGCACAAATAGTGCACCAGAAACCGCTAAACCACAGATGTCAAACGATAAAGCAAAACAAAATGACATATATAAGTTATTTAAACATTGAAATAACAACATCCAACACGCAAAGAGAGAGTTCTAAAGCATACCCTATCATATTGCTCCCTCTTTCTGGAATTAGTCAAAGTCTGCAATGCCCTTCGATATGACATCATCAATTAGTAATTCACACACAGCCACATAATATACATAGCAAAGACAGTTATCCATGCTTGCATAAAATGTTATAAATCACAAGGGCATCAAGAGATTGTTAGAATGCACATTACTCTCCTGGAATCACAAGCACCAAATGTGACTGCTAAATATTCAAAATTCATGCATAAATTGCACTTTAGGACATTATGAGCTCCATAGTAGTAAATAAAATAGGTTGAACTGCTGAACCAAACTAAGAAAAGTTTCTAGGGGTTTTTCCAGCACAAACCTCGTAAGCTTCCCTTATATCTTGGAATTTTCTCTTTGCTCCAGGATTGTTCTTATTTATATCTGGATGGTACTTCTTTGCAAGCTGCATAAACAACATATTGGTGAGCATTGGTTATAGTAAAATATTATATTTGCTCATAACATCAGGATGATATGATGATGATGATGATATGTCCTCAACCCTTTAAATAAGGTCCTAGCAAAGATCATTCAGATTTCAGGCATTCAAATCCATGTGTGTTGGATATGATCTTTAAATACAATTATTGCAATAATCATGCTGTCATAAACAAGAAGAAACAGTAGTGGAGATTGTTGTAAGATAATTATGATTGATATTCAAGATACAAACTTAAAAGCAACAACAGAAAGCACAGAATTCGTTAAAGCATTTTCGTTACTTATTAGAGAAATATAGAAGTTATTTTATCTTTTTTTGAGACTTCATGCAGGAGTTCTTTACCAACTCATTGATAATATACATTTATTTTATTTGTCAAGCTGGAAGCATGAGAATATGGATTAAATGTGAGCCTTAATCCAACTCAGTGAAAGCTGGCAGATGAAGCTATTATTAAATGTGCACCTTAATCCAACTCAATGCTTGAAATTCATGTTCCTTGTACTCTTAATAGCCTGCTTGACCCAGGACCAGTGCTATTATTCACCAAATCTCATGAAGACACAAGGCAGTCTAACATTCTGATTCAGTAATTGTTTATTTGTACCTAACTCCACTAAAACCATGCATTCTAGGCAATCGAAATAAAATTGCTTAGAGATATATGAAATCAGTTAGTTCCTAAGGAAACAAAAACCAGTCTAAGTAATTTGAAAATTATTTTGTAGGTACTATGTCTGTCAAGTATCCTAGACCTAGTATTAGCAACTTTTGGCATATGGATATTGGAATTACCAACCTCATAATAGGTAACTCTACTCTTGGCATTGTCATCTAAACGTGCATGAGATAATCGTAATACAGGGATGGTTACTACTAACAAGCAATCCAACTCAAACGAGGATCTCTTACACTCCTGTTTCTTGAATTACACTCACAGCACATGCAAGTACATACATTTGCTTTTTTCATATTTATAAGACATCCATTTTCTCGTCAATCCACACTTTAAAAGTTGTTATTATTGCCACATTTTAATGCAACTATGCCTAGCTGCTTGTGTCCTGTTTCAGAAACCAAATAAGTTTATGACTCAACTACAAGAGGCTTACCTGAAGATCCTACTCAAGGTGCTTTAAGAAACGAAAAGAAAAAAAAGAAAAATAGTTCATAGACACCTTTTTCATACTTGTAGGACATCTATTTTCTCAGCAATTGAAACTCAAAAAGTTTTTTATTATTGCTGCATCTTAAGGCAACTAAGCCTAGCTGCTTGCGTCTTGTTTCAGAAACTAATGAAGCTTATCACTCAAGTACAAGAGGATTACCTGAAGAACCTACTGGATCTCCTTAAAGAAACTAAAAAGAAAATAAAGAATGTTTCAGAAACTAAAGAAGCTTATCACTCAAGTACAAGAGGTTTACCTGAAGAACCTACTCGAGGTGCTTAAAGAAATGAAAAAGAAAATAAGGAAAAACAGTTCATCAAGACGTAATATAGAGCATATACATTTAGTTTGCTCAAAACAACTAAAATTTAACTCTAGGTTGAGCATCAAACATTGTCCAAGCATATCATTCAGCTTGCTAAAGAAACATACCAGCAACCTCGTCAGAATAATTTGACTTTATTAGAATGGGATTCACTATCATAACAGTGTACAGTATGATTGCATATGCTGTGATATTATATCCTCCATGAATCTAAGCATGAACATTTTCAGCACATGCCAAAATTTGTGTAGACCCCTAATAAAGCCTAGTGACAACTTACAGCAAGATAAGCCTTCTTGATGTCATCATGGCTTGCATCTTTGGGCACACCAAGAATTTCATAAAAATCCTTTTCTCTATTACACAATCCTGCAAGGAACTTAAACAAATACAAATAATTATATTTCACAATGTAACAAAGTCATAGGGTGATGCACATATGCATAGCATCACATGCATGCACATTAGGTCAAGACCATGTTAAATGTAAAAGTACTACAGAAGAAACAAATATTTGTGCATGCATACACATCTGTTTATGCATATATACATGTTCAATGAGCACAAAGAAAGTGTGTGCATGCAATCCACACCCCCAGATATGTTCAGATGCATGCAGACAAGTACATATGTGAGCATGCATCTAGCTGTGCATTTGTATCATTCATGTAGTGCTTCCTTTTACATAGCTACAAATGTGTGAAACTCATCTGTATGTAAATACACGCAAGTGGGTGCATCTATGTTTTGCTAGGTGGTGACAAGTGACAACTTATGCAGAACAAGTGAATGGTACTATGCTAAGTGAATTTCAAATGAGAATACGTCTAAGTTGTCTAGCCACCTCCATTGACAAAGATTATAAGAGCCAAAATATTGCCAAAAAGCACAACAGTCTATAAAAATTTGTATGTGTAGGACATAGATTATAAGAGCCAAAATATTGCAGAAAATCATGACAGCCTAAAAAAGCCTAAAAAATTTGTATGTGCGGATGGGGTGGGGTTTGGATTATGAACAAATTTTGGTAACTACAAACACACGCATATATACATAATTCCTAGTCAACTATAGAATAAACCACGATATAAAGTGATTTTTTATTAAAAATGTCTCAAACTACGCTTAAACATAGATTATATAAGCCAAAAATTGCTGCAAAAATATCATTATAGTCCATGGAAGAAGAATGTGCGAGTGTGCGGGTGGCAGTCAGAATTAAAATAGTTTTGGATTACTATACGCATGCAGATAGAGACACACCATTAGAAAATTTTATAATTAATTCGAAAACAAACCATCCACATCAAAAAAATATACATAGTTTGAGGCTAGAGGAGGATATTGAAGCATATTACCCGTAGCATGAAATGATCGCTTTAAATGATATGCTGCGAATGGTGCTGTGACTGTTTTTCGAAATATATCAAATCGTTCATCATTGAAGGCTGCACAAGGACATGTTCAATAGGTCTCAATGAGATCGCCAATTATCGCAATTACAAAAACTACTATTTATGACTACATAAGTATAATCCACTAAGGTAGAGCTCAAGCCACCTAATTGTCCAATGTTTGAAACTTCAATCAACAAGAAGATATCGACTATTTCCCAATTAGGAATAAAGGATCCAGGAAACACGAAGGAAGAGTTATCATTCAAGTATTCTAAAGAAATTATGTATGGAAATATGCAGCACAAAGAATGAAATAAAAACAAGAAAGGTAACTTAAATCAAATAACGAAACTTAAATCCAATAAGGAAACTTAAATCAAACAAGAACTCTTTTATGTGCAAAAGAATGTCATGCAACAGAAACAAGAAAATAATCCAATAAGGAAACTTAAATCAAATATTCAGTCTCCAATTTTAGATGAGGGATTAACCATCCCATTCAGAGTTAAACTTGAGTTAAACCAGCAATAATTGCAAGTAGATATGCCAAAACGTGATGATGTCATGCCTGATGAAGTTCAAGAAAGGGATGCAAGGCGTAAACTGAAAACTTTAAATATTAATACCATCAGAATTCAGCCCATTGATCATGAGGTATGGCTTGGATTAATCTATAGATCATAAAAAAAGACTTCCTGTGGCAGGCGTTCATAGTTTGAATAGAACATAGGACTTTATTGGTAATTTTCTCACTAAAAAGATGCAAATATCTTGATACATAAGACAATGCCTGAACAAAACTTACTGAGTGGCAACTCAACACAATGATTTAACCCAACTTTGCTGGTTCACAGGCAGTGTGGCCAATCCAGCCTCAGATATGCAATCATAACCATCCTGACTTGTATAACTGGAATTTTCTTAAAGGCTCTAGACAGAAAAACCTCGTCATAAAATAACTTCCAAAAACAACTTTGCTGCCATCAGTGTTTTCAGACTCATCTCAGGCCTGGGCTGAGAGAGTTACTTGGGCGAGTCTGAGTGGACTCACCTGCTTAATACACATTTAAAAGAAAGCAAGAAAAGAAAAAAGAGGCAAAAAAAAAGGGAAGGGGGTACATCACCAAAGGGAAAGAAATTCCAGACCATGCGTCTCTCTCTATGTCACACCCCCCACCCACAACATCTCTCTCTCTCTCTCTCTCTCTCTCTCTCTCTCTCTCTCTCTCTCTCTCATGGCATGAGAAACCCACTTCTCACTCTTACAACCCACGTCCTCCTCAGTCTTATGCTCAAAAACCACCTCCCTCCTAATCTCTTGTAACCACTAATTCTCTTTGTTATGATCAGGTAGGCCATGGCTATCCTTCTCTTTCTCCTTCTCCTCAGTGTGGCACTCATTCTGAGATTATTAGGAGCTTCCAGAAGAGAGAATGCAAGAAAGGGACTCGAGACATTCTTGCCTCAGCTAGAAAAGCAACTCGGCCGAGTCCACTGTCCGTATCTCTTCACAGGATATAGTAAATGTGCATGAAAAAGATAGCAATTCATACAAAGAAACAGGTTATATATCGTAATTCTTTAATTGTATGCCTCCAGAAGACAGTCATTCATCAAATCAGTTTATACCATTCAAGGACAATAACTCACATTACATTTCATATGATCCATAAAGATATCAGAAATATAGAACTGTATTTAAGAAGAAGGCACAATCACTTTATATACATTCATCATCCATCTGCAAACTAGCGTTAACTTTCAAATCCTCATCATTTCATTCAACCATACATTTTATCAAGGCCATTCCCAATTGACTCACCATCCACTAAAGCAAAGAAACACAGATATAAGGAACCGAATTCAAACACTGATACATGACAAAAATCATTAAATGCTGATTTGCGTTCAAAAAACAAAGATTTTATTTAGGTTTTAAGAGGTGAAGAGATTACTCGATGCATAAGAAAGCTCCCTTGGTATCCCACAAGGTCTACCAGTTTGACTGTAAGAAAAGCAAGTGCCAATTGACCTGTAATTCCTACAATTCTAAGAAACAGAAAACAAAGTGATCAAATCTATGAACAATTTTGACAATTTAAACATAAATTCTTAAAGAGAGCACAAATGTGACAAAAATTGTATATACCTGTCGATTGTTGCAGAGAGATTTGGCGTAAAACCCTAGCAAAGAGAGCCTACCCATTCTCAATCTGAATAAACCCTAGTATCCTGAATCGACATGTTCACCTGGGAAAACACAATGTTAAGTAATATGGAGTGACGGGAGACGAAGATTCTTGTCTTGGTCGCGAAAGCAACGTACACGGGTTATTTGAAGAATTATGACAAAGGTACCACATGTGCAGCGAAGGAAAATGCACTCCACATTCGTCTGTGCTCCTGCGGGAGCAGATCATACGAGCTTAGCATTTATATAACAGGTGTGCCATTGTCCCATGCACGTTGTCCTTCCCCAAATAAAAGGCTTAAAGCTAATATGAAACATTTGAAAATACTATAAATTTTTAAACCTTCAAAAATCGGAAGTTTATATTCAATATCAGGCATGATTGTTACAGTATACTCGAGTAGGAGTATGAAATTTAAAAGATTTATTTTAACGTTATGCCTTTTTGAGGCACGTAGCAGTTCTAATTTCAATAGTTGGATATTCCTTTCCACGACGCGTACGTTGTGACTGCGAAATTTTGCTTCCAAAATTACAAACAACCGCCAATAACGAACTGATGCAACTCATCTCCAACCAAAATTTTTTTCTCATTTTTTGTCCAAAATACACTTTCTGTTCAAATATCCTTTTTTTTACAAAAAGAATAATAATAATAATTTTGGTCCAACCAATTTTTTTTTTTCATTTTTTTTTTTGCAAAATACACTTTCTTAACAGATATCTCTTTTTATATAAAAAAATAATAATAATTTTGGACGGACGTTCATGTCGGTATACATACACTACCAAAAAAGCCACATGGGCTGTCGGACGCGTTAAACTAAAAAACATGCCGAATCGCGTTCATCCTCTACCGGACCGATTGTGTCCAGGAAAAATGTGTTGAACCGCTTGTTCAATTTGCTAGACCGCAATTTGCTAGAAAAAAGTATCGACGCACGTGTTTGTTCTGTCGGACTGCACATTTGTCCAAAAACATTAGTGCTGAACGGCTTATTCAATTTGACGGACCGCAATTTTGACCAAAACGAAAGTGTCGGACCGACGGATCATCGTTTTGACCAGAACGAAAAGTGGTAGACCACTTGTTTTAATTGAAAGAGGGAAAGAAGAGAGATAGGCATGAGTAAAAGTATTAAGGTAGTTTAATTTTTATTTTATTTTTTTGGAGTTGAGGGTATTTGCTGAGAAAATATGTTTTGAAGTAAAAAATGAAAAAAAAACGCGGATTTAAGATGGGTGGCATAGGAAATGTCTATTTGGGGTTTTTTTGTAATTTTCCCAAGCCATCTTTTTACGTGGAGCCTGTTTGTATTGTAGGAAAGGGTTTTTTTTGTTGGGAAAGAACTTTCCATCTGGCCTGTCCAGCTCTTTGGTTCAAAGATGGTGAGAGACATTAATGCCCCTGAGAAAGCGCTACGGTGTATTAACTGGTCGTTGGTTCTCGTAAAATAGTTTGTTCGAATAATATTTATATAAAAAATGTTTATATATGTAAACAATCTATAGGAAAATAATTACTCAAACAATGTTTGGTAAACACTGTTGGTACCAGCGAGAGAGAGAAGAGAACACAATACATTTGAACTTTTAAGATAATTTCTCAAGTTTTGAAATAATTTCCCTAAATTTTAAAATTTGATAGAGTTTCTCTTTTTAAGAATTTTAAGACAGTTTCTTTCTCTAAAACTTAAATTTTGAGATAATTTCTCTCTCTAAAATTTATGAGACAGTTTATCTCTCTAAAATTTTGAAAATTGAGATAGCTTCTCTTTCAAAAAAATTTGATATAGTTTCTCTTTCTAAAAGTTTTAATATAGTTTTTCTCTAAAAATTTTGAGATAGTTTCTCTTTCTACAACTTAAAATTTAATATAGTTTCTCTTTCTAAAAATTTTGAGATAGTTTATCTCCATAATTTAAAACTTTAGTTCATTTCTCTCTAAAAATTTTGAGATAGTTATCTCTCTTAAAAATTGAAATTTCGGATAGTTTCTCTTTCTAAAAGTTTTAATATGGTTTCTTTCTAAAAATTTTGAAATAGTTTCTCTTTCTTCAACTTAAAATTTAATATAGTGTCTCCCTCTAAAAATTTTGAGATAGTTTATCTCTAGATTTTAAAACTTTAGTTTATTTTTCTCTAAAAATTTTAAGATAGTTCTCTCTCTTAAAAATTGAAATTTGATATAGCTTTTCTCTGTAAAAATTTTGAGATAGTTTCTCTCTCTAAAAGTTTTAATGTAGTTTCTCTATTTAAAGTTTATGAAATAGTTTCTCTCTTTAGAACTTGAAATTTTGCATAGTTTTTCTCTCTAAAAATTTTGATGTACTTTTTCTCTAAAATTTAAAAATTGAGATAGTTTTCTATCTCTAAAAATTTTAATATACTTTCTCTCTCTATAAATTTTGACATAGTTTCTCTCTCTAAAAATTTACAATTTGAGATAACTTGTTAATCTAAAACCTTTGAGATAGTTTTTCTCTCTAAAATTTGAATTTCTCTCTAAAATTTGTAATTTAATATAGTTTCTCTCTCTAAAATGTTTAAGATACTCTCTCTCTCTTTAAAACTTAAAATTAGAAATTGTTTCTCCATCTAAAAAATTTGCGATAATTTCTTTTCAAAAATTTGAAACAGTTTCCCTCTCTAAAAACTAAAAATTTGAAATAGTTTCCCTCTCTAAAAATTTTGAGATAAGTCTCTCTCTAAAACTTTTAAGACAGTTTCTCGCCCTAAAATTTTTTCAGATAGTTTATCTCTATAAAGTTTAAAATGAGATAGAACTTCTCTCGAAAAATATTTAATATAGTTTCTCTGTCTAAATTTTGACATAGTTTCTCTCTCTAATACTTAAATTTTGAGCTAGTTTCTCACTCTAAGAATTTCAGATAGTTTGTTTCTCTAAAACTTAAATGTTAAGATAGTTTAATTGAGGATCCTATAGGTAAAAAAAACAGTGCGTAATTTTTTTCCCACTTCATGAGTAGGGAGTTCTTTTCTTATAATAAAGGTTATTTTCTGGTGAATATTTTTTTCACATGTTTAAAAGTATGAAATAAACATATGTAACCTCCATTTTCATATAAAAAATTTCCAGTGGATTATTTTCAAACAAATCAAATTACCCCTAGTGTATTTTTGTGAGAAAGCACTTTCATACCTATTTTGGTATAAAAGCCCTTTTTGCATGAGCAAGTTATATTTCAAAATTTATGGTACTAAAAATACATCCCAATAAGTGTTACCCGAGGGAGTGAATGGATAAAGGGTTCATGGAAAAAGCATATTTATCTGGTCCATTTTCAAGTTTTTCATGTGTTTATAGGATATGCTTGTTTGAATCAGTTTGAAGTTCAAAATTTTATAATTAGATATGAAAATAGATTCACCATCCGTCCTAAAAAATTTCAACATAAAAGTCACATTTTATGAGAAAATTTCAACATAAAAATCTCATCTTATGAGGTATGCCTTACTTTGGTTGTTTAAGGTTCTTATGAGGTATGCCTTACTTTGGTTGGTTAAGGTTCTTCAAAGGTCAACTGAATGTAATTGCTTTAAAAATTATAAAACCCGGCTTTGAAAACACGATTGGATTCCCCCAAACCGGCTTTTAATATATTACCTCATCGCTTCCACTTTATATCCATGGACAGTGACCACAGTGCCACTACCCCACTTCTGACGCTGAGTCCGGCGCAATAGCTTGCCCTTTTTTTTTTTTGTTATTGGAATAATTGTATCTTTTTTTATCAAGTGAGCCACTGACAGATTTTATTTGTAGTTTTTTCTTTTTTTTAGCTTTTTTTTTCTACAAAATTGTATGAATATGAAATGTGGTATGTGTCATCTACTCAATAAGCCACACCTAAAAAAATTATTAAAAATAATTTTTCGATGGAATATAATGACCAAAATACCTCTTAAAACTTTCAAAAGGTATTTTGGTCATTTTGTTTTATTGGGAATATTTTTTTTATAGTTTTCACTAGTACGAGTTTAAGAGAAAAGTGGATGCCCTAATTTCGGTGTCAAAATATTTTGTAGAAATAAAATTAAACATACAATAGTGTAGAGACGTGATATTGTGATTGGGGCCAACTCGGTCGTCTATTCAGAATGTTCATACCAAGAAATATATACCTTTTATGTTGTAGAGGAAGCATAGAAAACTTGCCCATAGAAATAATCCTATCCACATAAATTCTTCTCTTGTTTCAGAAAATATAAACCAAATAAATGGCACATTTTCATTGCCTTTGCAGCTAACATGCCCCCGTCCACCAGCCATGGATAACACCTCTCATTCAGGAGAGGCATAGGACCTTGACTCACGAATAAGATCAAGAGATTCCTTATCAAACTTAATTTGATCACTCTCCATCAACTTTACAATGTCTAGAGTTACCATACGAGCTTGAACATAGACTCTAAGCAAAGATTTATAAACTGAAATATTCACGAGTCCATAATGTCGTAGGGTATTCACATATCTTTCAGTATCTTCAATAGAACCTCTTTTCTCAAAATACTCGGCAATGGCTGCCAGTATCGAATTCGAAGGACGCCACTTACAACCTTTCAACCTTGAAAGCCCTTTCTCCATGGCTTCAACAGCCTTATCCATCTCATTGCGGTCCACCCACCCCTCCGTAAGTATCTCCCATGTCTTAAAGTTTGGAATAGCACCTTTCCTCAATGTATGTTGATGCAATGCCTCTGCCTTATCCATCCATCCCTTCCTCACATAAGCACCTAGAAGCACATTTGAAACCCTAACATCATACTTCCTACACTTCGACTCCCATTCCTTAAAAACCTTTTCGGCTTCTCCAATATCCCCGACCTTCACTAAACACAACATTACACACATATAATTTGTGCAAGAGATTCTACCTTTAACTCTCTTACTCAACTCCCAAAGCCTAAGGACCCCCTCTTTGTTGCTCAATGAGGCATAGAGTGTAATGAGAAGGAAATATCCAAGTCGATTTTTATTTGAGAGCTTCTGTTCAGCTGATTTTAATGCCTCCATTGCCTTTAGGGTATCTCCAGCCTTGACATATATGTTGGCCATTGTGGCATATGAGCTCCAACCTGCATTTACATTCTCATCATTCACCATTTCCTCATAAACCCTACGAGCGGCAGGTGGACCAGCAATCATTCCACATGCATTCATCCAAAGGTTGTAAGAGAGAATATTGAGAGGAGTCATGGTTCGCTTCATTTGTCGAATCACAAGGAGTACTTTTCGATAGCGCCCAGTGGCCATATAAAGCTTCATCATCTCATTGTAAAGCGCTGGGTTTAGAGCTAGGCCCCAACCTTGCAACTTTGACATGAATGCTTCAGCATTCTCGGTGTCCTTGGCTTTCGCATAGCAATGGAGAAGTGGAAGACATGCAGCCTTTCTTGATGCATCATCTTTGAGATTTTTGAAGTATACCTCGGCTTGTGGCAAACCATGGACACTAATAATCAAATCAAGCCTGATAGCATGGTCGGTTGCTGACATTTGATTCTTGTTTTTGTCTGCCATCCATTCTGAAATCTGCATTGCAAGTGCAGGGCCTATTTAGCATCTAGAGTTTGTACCGACTGATATGGTTCATAAGTCAGCTTTAACAAATTCAAAAAGTTATGCATGGCCAATTGGAGTAATCGGTAACTGTAGAGCACAAACAATGCTTAAATGGTTCGAGCATAAGTTGGGATGATGGTCAAAACTGGGGCCATGACCGGAAGTACAAGGGCAAAAAGAAAACCAATAAAACCATATTAATCAATTTGAGCTTCATGTAGTCAAGAGAACCTTCAGAAGTGAAATGTACACTACGGCTGTCAATCTCTTGCTAAAATTCTGAACTATTGAAAGAATTATGATGCTATTTCCTGAGACCAGCATGCAATTGCTATTGTCAGAAAACGTCCTGACCAAAAGCCATTGTGGAAGTTGCTCACATCCATAAAATGATGCAAATCTGGAAGATCATATACAACATCCAAATGCCAATATCCTAAGCTGCATTACCATCTAAATGCTGCAGTTCCAGTATTTACCAGAAAAGAAAAGGGCTATGAACTTCAAGTCACAGTGGAAATAAGGACAAAAAATCATAACCAATTGAGCTGATTAAGAAAATACAATATATAGATGATTGCATGCATCACCTAGGAAATATAAAACTCAATGTTTACCAAACAAACAATTTTTCTAATTCTTCTTATCAAAGAGATTTGATCTGATTTTTATTACTACCAAAAAATTAGAATATCCTCACAAACAAGCCATAGAGAAAACCAAGCAATCACCTTCTCCTGTTATGTATGGCATACAAACATGTGAGAGAGTGAGAGAGAGAGAGCAGATCACATATTGAAACATTATTGTGTCAATGTATCACTAGCTGGGAGGTAATCATATTCTATCAGAAGTTGGCGTAATGCCTCTGCTTCATTGGTTAACCCTGTTCTCACATATGTATCAAGAAGCCTATTGCAGACCCCAAAATCAAAATCGGGACCTGAATATGTCTTCCACTCATCAATTGCATCACCAGCTTCTTTCATGTGCCCTAGCAAAATATAAGATGAGATAACACACATAAAGCTCCTGCTTGTCATTTTCTGAGACATCATCCTTAAGGATTTCCATATTTTACTAATTCCATCTTTCTTGTTCAAGCCAGTGTAAAGAATTATGAGGAAATCATATGTAATCCACTCCCTCTGAGTAGTCTTTATTTCAGCTTCAACAACAGCATTTTCTGCACTCTGAAGATGGCCAACGCTAAGATAAATATTGACAAGCTTTATATAAATTTCCCAACCTGCACCAAAACTGGAATCACTTCTCATCTCATTTAGAATTCTCTGAACCCCATCAATATCTAGAGTAGCAGCACAAGCACTCGTCCAGAGATTATAAGTGAAAAGGTCAGGAGAAACCTTGTGCTTTTTTACTTCTTCTATAACAAGATGAACCTTATCCAATTGCCCAATGTGTATATATAGAGTCATTAATTCATTATAGGGAAGCACACTTAGTGTGAGGCCTGAACCTTGAATTTCTTCAACAAGCCTCTCCGCCTTTTCTGTTTGCTTCTCTGCTGCATATGAATGGAGGAGAGCGGTGTAGGATTCGACCGTTTTCCCAATCAATGGAACATTCTCAAAATATTCATTAGCAGCATCAACTCCAAGAACTTTGGTTATTAAATCAATTCGAACTGTGTAATCCCCCTCTGAGAACTTAAATTCTTCACGACCTTCCATCCACTCAGATATCTGCAAATTTATAGAAAACCTCGATACATTTTTCATCAAAACAGAAACAACAAGCAGGAGATTGATGCTATAGAGTTATAGTAACCACGAATATCGCAACGACCAACCACTTCATATTGAATGAAAAGCAACGCAAAGATCAACAACAAATTCTATAATCTAACCACATTTACTGAATACACACCCTCGGTCTCAAAACGTCCAATCCACAATTTTGAATTGCTTCATATATTAAGACATTGTTTCTTCTGTAAGGAAATACAACTTATGAACAAATTTACAGGTACCAATTACTCCTATTGTCAATACCTAAAAGCCAAAAAATAAATCACTGAGAAGCTAATTTTATTAAACCAAAGCAGTACCGAAACCAGATTCAGAGACAGACCGACCTGAGCCGTTTCCCAATTCACTCCAATTTTGGAAGAAACAATATTCTACCAGTTGACCTCAATTGGATGAAATGATAATGCTGAAAGGTTCATATCAAGCATGCTTTTTAGCTTGCTGTTCTAAACTAAAATTTAATTATTATACAGACGAGCATTTTTTTTCACAGGAAAATCATGTCAGCCTCATCTGGTTAAACAGCTTCACTGCCAGTATTCTTGATTTCTATAATCTCAGGTAAAGCCGCTTAGTTTAACTTGTAAACTTGCTCATGTTTGAGAACTATTTCATCAGAAACAGTATAGCTTATGGTTAAACCGTGAAAGATGTATAACTCTGCAGCCAGATATGCAAAAAGAAGTAAGATATTAATATAATAATATATAAAGGGCAAAATGCAACAGTTATAGTAATTAAAATAGGTGGGCAAAAAGATTGCTTGGGCTTAATACTCGGCCCCTGCATGAGCTGAGTAACTCAGGCAAGCCCCAAGTGCACTAAGTCAGACTCGTCCGAGTCATTTACAAGCCCAATAAGGGATAAAAATTTGAAAAAGATACAAACGTTTGTTAAAAAAAATCTTAAAAAGCAAACTATAATTAAAAGTCTAAAAAAGATGGAAAAAATACATAAAAGATGGAATTTGGAAAAGAATTGATTTATAGCCCAAAACAATATAGAAAAATCCAAAGGAAAGGGGAAAATAAAAAAATAGAGCATATGATAAGAAAAATCACATCACCATCAAAAACTCATTATTTCATATTTTTTACGATTTCTTTTATGTGTCTGCATTCGTACCGAAGACTTGATTCTGCAATGTGTCAAATCCAAGTCACTCAGCCGAGTTTTAAAACCTTGATTAAAACACAGCAAAAGACAAAAATGAGCATAATAATATTTATTATGGAAAAAAGAGATATGCTCTAATGTTCTTCATGCATGTTCAACTAATATTGAACCAGAACTCCTGAGTTTCAAAAATATCATAAGCCTAAGCAAGTGTATTTTCTCAGATAACCGTCCCACGTAACAGTATCACATTCCACTTGCCTCAAATTAGAGTCCAAATGTCTCTGCCAAGATATTATGCAAACAAAATCTTCTTTCATAAATATCATACAAAATACCCATCAACCATACAAAATACCCATCAACCATAAATAATCAAATATTACACGAACAAAATGTTAACCCTGAATCCAAACGAGCAATACACTCACATGAAAAGAAAAACCAATTTAACCCAAATTTAATCGAGGATCAATCAAGATAAACATGTTAAAAAACATAAATGCTTAACTAAAATCAGAGAAATGAGCTCTAGTCAACAGCTTAGAACTTCAGACCAAAGCAAACTAGACACCAATAATCGCTGAACATTTATATCACAATACATAATCCACAGTAGTATGCAAGAAACACAAAATGAATCCCACAAAATTCACAGTAATCGCTGATTTATTTTTTCTCAAAAAAATAAAAAATCCCCCCAAAGTAGATGCCCATTAACTTAGAGAAGTTTGTCAAAGTAAAAGAAACCCATTTTTCAAGTGAGAAATCACGTCTCATAACAGAAAGTGGAGAAACAAATGAAGATATTCCAAATTTCAGAGAGCGAAAACAACCTCGAGAGCATGCTTGTAACGCTGAGATTTCTTGAGATCCTTCACAATCAGCCTAAGCTCTGCTTGAGAAACAGGTTTTCCTTCTCCAACCCATCTCTCTAGCGCTGTCACTGCACTGCGTTTCGGGAATCTGAGCCTGAAGATCCTGTTCCTTAAATTATCCTCAGCAACTGGCGATGAAGCCTCTCTCTCATCTCCATGATCAAGTCTCTCTCTTCTCGGTGCCTCTTGTGAGACCTGTGTCGAAAAAAAGGGTGGCCTTTCCAGAGAGAGAAAATCTCTCTGATGTCTTCGAAGTACAGGGGATTCATGAAAGACCGATCCCAAAATGGAGAATTCCCTTTCTAGAGAGAGAAAGTACGTCGAATGCGTAATGACGTTTTTCTGAATAGGAATACTAGATAAAGAAGAGAGAGGAGTTAGTTCATGGTAAAAAGATGGATGATTGCAAGGGAGAGATACAGTCAGTAAATGAAACAGAAGGGAGAGAGAAGGGCCATTACCGCTTGATAAAAGCGTTGAAGAAGTGAGAGAAAGACATGGTCGAAGAAGCATGGCATTAAACGGCCGCGAGAGGATGCTGGTATGGCGCCATACTGAGGAAACACTTCAGAGGTCCACTGGCAGGGTTAGAAAAACGAGGGTTACAGGAAGTTTATATAAGATTGTAGCACTGTAACCTTGAAGTAAGCGGCATCTCAAACAGAAATTTACGAACGGATGTTTTTTTTAACCCCCATACGGGTACGGCCCGAAAATGGCCCGTTACTGTATGTTATTATCGGGAAGGATGTATAGGTTATTTTTATTTTTATTTTGTTAAATTTAATTTTAAGCCTTATGTTTGAAACATCATACCATTTGATTTAGTTAAAAATAAAAATATAAATATAAAACGACATTATTTCCATTAAAAAAACAACACTGTCTCATGGCTCAAACATTGGACGAGCCATCGGATCGCTTGTTTTATTAAAAATAAATGAATAAAAGACGGTCGGATGGATCGATTATTGAACCACTTGTTTTACTAAAAAAAATTCAGTAAAAGACGGCAGACTGCTTGTTTTATTGGAAAAAATTCAACTTAACATTTCCTATAAAATCGCATAATTTCTTATTTTTCTTGAATTCAAAGCAACGTTGTAGTACCAGTCCTGTGAGATTAAGCTCGACGCTCGGTTGCAATGCTATTCTATCAAACATCAGGCCAGCTGGTCCCCCAACAAGACCTCATCTATCTTTTTTTTCATTTTTTGAATTAAGCCGGCAAAGACAGTATCCTTTTACCATTCCCAACTCATAACGCTTGTTTTACTAAAAAAAAAATTCAACTGAATGTTTCTATAAAATCATAATTTCCGATTTTTCTTGGGGCTGAGTTGTGGATTTTTTATTTGGGCTTTTACCAGATCTTGGGCTCTTGGGGCTAAATTGTGGATTTTTTATTTGGGCTTTTACCATATCTTGTGTTCAGGCTAGGTAATCGTGCCGCAATGCAGGTTAGTTCACTCCATTTCTGATCGTCATTGTTCTCTCTCTAAATTTGTTGGCTATTGGGCGGTGGTCTTGAGCAAGTTGGTGGTTTCCGATCCGCTTGCTCCCGGCCATGTATCTGAATTCGTGTTAGCATCTACTATGCTTTGATGCTGCTTCTGCATAATTTAGATGGAGAGATATGTATCTGAATTCGTGTTAGCATCTACCATGCTTTGATGCTTCTTCTGCATAATTTAGATGGAGAGATATAGAGAGAGATTGGGGATCCAGCTATTGTCCATTTATGAAGCTCTTGAAAAGTGGACTAATGGGATTTGATGATTGCAATACGAAGAGTTTTGCTTATTTCCACTGTATATGCACAAAGAGTCGTCTGTTCTTTCCTTTTTAAGTAAACTAATCGACCTGCAAACGCAAATCAGGTGAGATAAGAGAGCGAGATTTTTGACAGGGGGAGAGACAAGGCCGAGAGCAAGCAAGATGGAAGAGAGAGAAAGAAGAGAGAGAAGGTTTTGAGGGTGTAAATAAAATGGTCCACACTACGAAAAATAAAATAAAATCGTGGAGACGTCTTTTCAAGTAATAAAAAACTATTTTTGAGTCGTATCATTATAACACTAAAAAATCTAATAGAAAAAAGTGATTTGAAGTTAAAAGCCCTTCTATTTAACCACCTCAACCTCTGTTTTTTTTTAACGATAGCAATACAAAATATAAGGTGTACAATAAAAGAACATAATATCACTAAAATGACGTGAGAATCAAATAAGGAGCATGAACTCTTCCTTTGACAAGAGCATCACCATCTTCATTGGCCTCTCGGTAATAATGTTGAACAGTTGCCATGGAACTTGATAAAATATTCGTAATCTCATGAAAAATAATTTTTAACCTCCAAATAATATGTACTTCTCCCTTGCTCCAGGCGATGATGTTTGTCGAATCTCTCTCGATAATCCTATCCCCTTTCCGAGTAGAAATCAATTTCGGTCCCTTCATGAGGCCTTGTGCTTCCGCCTCATTTGCTGTTGTGATACCGCATGGACCCGAATAGAAAAAAATAATGTGGCCCGAATTATTTCTAATGAGTCAACCAAAGCATTTTGCCCATGGATTATCGAAGGAGCTTTTCAAAGTTAAATTTGAAGGAATTCAAAGGAGGTGGTTTTCAGACAACCGCACTACAAATATTAGTATTGATATTCATAGTCGCAATTGCCAAAGGGTTGCTGACAATTAAACTTGTAGAAATAAAAGCACTATCTTTATGAGCATGGAACCAGTCTGTTGCAACTGCAATGATGTTCGATTTTAATGTAAATAGGTATGTACTTATACTCTCAATACTTTCTTCTTTTTTTCCTTCCACACACTCCAAAAGAGGCTAAACCAAATAGATCTCCAAAAGATAGTTCCCGTTTTTGAGATACCAGATGTAATCCATTGGTCGAGGAGCACTCTGACATTCTAAGGGAATGGTGATGACAAATTGAGACATTAACGAGCCCAATCCTAAATATTTGTAACAAAAGGGCATGATAAGAATAGATGTTGGGATGTTTCATCCTTATCCTCGCATAGAATGCATACATTGGTGATGAAATAACCTATCTTCCTCAAGTGGTCAATGGTTGCTAATTTGTCCTGGCATAGTATCCATAAGATAACTTGCACTTTGAGATGCACATGTAGGTTCTTGATCTAAAAAAGCCCTGCGTCTAACTCCCTACTTCGGTCACAAAATAAGAGATTATAGGTGGATTTGACCTAAAATTCACCAGAGGGAAGAAGATCCTATATATAATTGTCATCTATAATTAGAGTAAGATATGTGTTATTCAATAAATCCAACAATGCTTGATACTTCTCAACGAATCTGTTTGTAACTCTCTTGTACATGTAAGGAATAGACCAAACAAAGTTATCATAACCACCCTCACTAGCCTCCTTGACGGATACTAGGGGTTTTAAGACTTTTGAGAAAACCTCAGAGAAGAGGTATCTCAAAGTGAACTCTCCAATCTATTTGTCAAACCAGAATAGTGTAGATTCTTTTCTCCCCGCCACTTTCCGAAACTACCTTAAGTATAAGGATCTCTCATAATCAATACCCCTCCAAATATGGAATAAGTTCGTCTTGTTTCTCGGACTTGTAATGAGACCATAATTTAAATCCATTTCATATTTATCTCTCAAAACATGAACCCTAAGGGACTCTAGTTGTGCATGGATCCTCATCACCACTTAACTAAGAGTGGCGAATTGATATGCTGCAATCTTCTAATACCCAAACCTTTCTCCTTCAATGGTGCACATACCTTTGCTCAATTCACCAAATGAAGCATTTTTCTTCTTTTATCATCTCCCCACAAGAAATTTCTCATTATTTTTTCTAGCAATTTTTCAACTTCTTTTGACATCTTAAACAAGGACATGAAATACACTAGAAGATTGGACAAAGTGGATTTAATGAATGTGTATCTTCCCCCATAAAAAGAGTTTTGGATTTTCAAGTATCCAATGTTTTATAGAATCTTTCTGCTACCGGATCCCAAATAGATCATGAAGGCCCATAATCCACTAGAAGAATTCCCAAGTATGTACAAGATAAGGTATCTTCCCCACACCTCAGCCTTGACATGTATGAATATAAAAAATTTAAAGTCTTAAAAGTAGTGTATCTTGTAACAAGTTATTTATGCCGTTTATTTTTAAGATTTCCAAGTGTTTATAGATCTACTCGATCGACGCTATATCTAGGACTTGAAATTTAATAATTAGAGTTTAACATGGATTTTCAAACCAACATAAGGTCTCTGACTCTGGAATTATATCTTTTGGCAAAATTTAGAGGAATATCTTACTTGTATAGTGTAAGGTGAGCACCTTATACAAACATAAACCTGGTTTTCATCCTAAATCCAAATTAACTCTAGGAATCAATTTAATAACAATTAGTTTAAGTGGAAATAAATTATTTTATTTGAAATCTATACAGTCAATGTAATATTATTTTATGAAAAAGGTTTATATAAAGTGTTAACCTATACAATGAAACTATTATCTCATAGAAAAAGCTTATACAAGGTGTCAACCTTATTGTATGAAGTTAGGTGCGCCTCAAAAATCCTATAGAAGAGTGATTCGGAAAACCTTCAAATTGATCATTTCGACGTCAAGATGTATGTATATGGAGAAAAAACAAAATTAGTCCTAAAAAATAGTGTTTTTCTTTCTAAAACATATATTTTAAAATATGTATAGATCTGATTGAACTTGTACTATTTTTTAAATTTAAAATTTTATAACTAGGGATGAAAATATATTTTTAAACTATCATATGGTTTCTAACACCAAAATTATGTCTCAAGACAAAATTTAGAGGTGGGCCTCATGTCTACAATAAAAGGCGCCTTCAATAAATCTCACACATTGTTTAAGCAATTATGGTAATTAGCACATTGGAAGCTACTCATGAGTAGAGAGAGGGTTGGAGGAGAACAAACCTAAAGAGGGGAACAAATGTAGAGAGAAAAAGATAGAGAAAGGAAATCAAAATAATAGAGCTGTTGGTTGCTCGCATGAAAACAAGGTCTTTCATTTCAACATTTTGAAAATTATGGCTATCGCAACGAGAAAGTAAATTTATCATTTACAAGAATATTATGTCTTTTGTTCGGTCAAAAAATATTATGTCTTTTGAAATTCTACAATTTCTCTCAATTTTTTCAGAAATACCTCAGGCTAGGAACTTGCCATTGGCCCCAAGTCAGTTACTCATCAATGGAAAAATATAAAAAGAATAAAAAATGGTTAAAAATAATTAAAAATCAGCAAAAACTAAAGGAAGTAAAAGCACAATATCTAAAAAGTGAACTATTAAAAAATATGATTTATACCATGAATAGTTGAGAAAAATAAAAAAGGAAATTGGATAATAAGAAAAATTCCCAGATCATTCAACAACATATTTCCAAATGTTTTCCTATTTTTTTTATATTTTTGCATAATTTTCTATTGTTCTTGGCGCATTAGGTGCCTCAACGACAAGGCTAAGCAACTCGGTGGACTTGGCTGAGTCTTAAAAATGTTGATTTGAATATTCATTTTTGTTTCTTTTGTGTGTTACCCTTTTTATTTTTATTTTTTGGTGTTTATTGCTTCTCCGAAAACAGTAATTTCCTCATTAAATGGCCATTATCATCATAGAACAAATGCGAATTCTCCTTTCTTATGCATGTTTACTAAACCTTGTGTTTAACCAATACACGTCACTAACTTGTTAGTAGGTGAAAAGCTAGCTTGTACTCAATATGTAAGTCTACATACAAAGTCTCCTTATTGTGAGTTCTACCCCATCCACAACATGCAGGGTTTGAGTATTTGGACTTTTCTTGACTATAGTTTGTTATTAAGCCAAAGTTAAGGGGTATATCGTGAGAATAAGAAGAGCCCCAATCCCTAGAGAGATTATGGGGTAGGTATTTTTCAAATGGGACAGAAAAATCCCTATTTCTAGAGAGTCTGTAGGGATAGAGAGAGAACCTGCCTAACTTTAATGCATAGAGAGAGATAGAGAAGTTCCTAAATGTAATGTCTCTATAGAGAGACTCCTAAACTATGGATAGAAGTACAATGAGAGAGTTACGTGGATAGGAATTTTTTCTAAAGCTTCATAAAATTTTGATAGTCCTAAACCAGAGAGAGAGCGTGTGTTGCATGGATAGATGGAGTTTCTTTTTTAAAACCTCCTAAAATTTTGAGAGAGATAAAATTAAGGAGATGGATTTTTTTTTAAGAGATTATATATTATGAGATTATTTACTTTTGATACAATGAGCTCACAATCATTTTTAGCCGTCGGATATGCAGTCATCCCCGTTGATTCACCAAAAAACAAAAATCTGTGTAGTCCAATAGATGAGATTATGTCACAACGTTCAAGAAATTTTGTTTGAACTTTGTGCTCAGACAACGACACATCCTCAACCACCCGATTTCAAATCTAATGGTCAATGATAATTGTGACATCCTAATACAAAAAGTAAAAAGTTTTACATTTTTTTTTTAAAACCTCATTCAATTTTTAGAGAAATAATTAAGAAGATATTTCTTGAGGGATAGAGAGAAAATAATTTTAGTTAATGTTAACTGTGCAATCAATTTTTTTTTTTTTTCCAATTTAGAATGTTCTTAACTTCTTTTTTTTGTTTCGATGTACATTGAAGTGTCCAAAGAGTTTGAAAGCTTTATGCTTTTTGAGATTGCATTTTACAGAGTTTTATCTTGAGTTCCATGACTTTTTTTTTCTTTTTCTACTTTCTTTTCCACATGTTATATGTGAGTGTATTGAAACCAATGCTCTTGACTTAGACTATAGAGTAGTTAAAACCAAACCAATACAACTTAAATATATTACAATACACTCGTGATTACAACTCAAAATTTCAAATTACAACAACAGCACTGTAACCGCAATAGCTATTGACATCCAAGTACACTCAAATAAGTAGATACAACTCTATTAAGATCCATTTCTCATAAACAAAATAAGTTACAAAAGAAAACTATCAAACTACACATGAATACCAAACGTGTTTTTGAAAATTCAGCATCACTCAAATTTACAAAGTTAAATTATACATCAATGGACTTCATAAAATGCATCATAACATGATATCCATTACATCAACATACGTATACTCAAGTGTGCAATGCATCATTACCATGGGTAGCCAATCCAAACTCTCAGGTGCGTAGTTAACTACATTGGGTCTTAGCTATGTATCATTAGGTGACATGCGATGACATATCTCAAAATTGGGCCAATTCCTCATCCAATAAAATGTGAAACCAAGCATCTACTGATATACACTTAAAACATAAAAGGACTTATAGAGATTTAATGATCAAGGAGAAATCGTGGGAGAAAACCGGGCTCTTAAGACACAAAACCAGTTCAATCGAGTTTACAATCCGGCTCACAAAAATTCAACATAGTTTCTTATTATAAAATCAACTATTCAAGATATCAATAAGAAGATTCAAGTGATTGATATGATGATAAAAATTTCAGTTCAAGTGATTGATATGATGATAAAAATTTCAGAGCAATATCAACCAAAAATACGCCAAAATCCTAGAAAGGAAGCTCATGGAAAACTATGTCAAAATATATAGAGATGAAGCTTTTGACTATATGGATCAAGATCAATCGAATGATCAAAAATCTATCACCAAAGGATGATGTAATATTGTTGTAATTGAAAATTTATAGCAAACACTCAGGATGCCTTTCACATTTCGAAGTTGCATCCTAGGACGATCATGTATAAATGGATACACTTTATTAATTGATTATATGATATCTAGTAGAGTAAACATAAGGTTTTGGAGACTACCAACGAGACTTCTATACTTCTTTGGATCTCGATTAAAAACATCATCTCTAGCAGACTATTTTCTTGTATTGGTAATGGTTTATTGTCATTCATTCTTTAAAAAAAATAGTGGATCTAATGCGTATTGGGGTTGGGTGAATTTCATGCCTTCTCTCATATGCTCAACTTCCACTGTTGTGAAATACTTTAGAATCCAAGATTCTTTATGGAAAACTATATTGCAAACATTACCTTTGGTTGTATTATTTCATGACTATTATTTTATGTTACAAAAATTCATCAACACAGAGAAGCAACAGTACCAGCTTGAATTTTTTTTTTATAATAAAAGAGAGTTGTCTTTAACACTTCTAGAATAGCCTCTTTTAAGAAGAGCCTTCCAAGAATTTCCAAACCAAGCTCATGGAGCTTATTTAAGACCATATATCGCCTTTCTCAATCTACACACAAGATTAGAGGTAAAAATGCAAATTTCACATATAAATAGTGTAACCTCCAGCTATAGTGATTAGTCATTACTAACGCTCATCTAACAATGCCTATCTTTAGAACTAGAATATAGGTCTCGTCATAATCTAGTATATACTTTAGATTGTAGCCTTTAGTCACTATGTTTGTTTTGTATCATTCAATAGTGTTATCAGACTTGCATTTGATTTTAACATCTACATCTAATAACATTCTAATTTTTGGATCTGGGTATGAAATCCTAAATGTGTGGTTATTGTGAAGAGCAAGTAGTTTCACATACATAGCCTCTATGCACTTGAAATCTTTAACGGCCTCTCTATAGATATTTGTTTATGTATGCTTGATGAGTTCAGTGACAAATGAATAAGGTTCGGTGGAGGGATCACCATATGATGCCCAATCCTCTATTGGAGAACCTTCTTAGTTGAATACCTCGAGAGGAGTGATGCGGCTAATCATCAAGGATTCGGATTCGGATTCAAGTAGTTGAAGTTCTCTTCCTAAGGGGATTAAGGTATTCCACACTACTAGACACATGATCAATGGCCACATCCCCCAACAAGTCAAGAGTCACCATGTGACAATGATTGAGAACTAAACGATGGAATTGTTCTCTATCGGCGATATGATGAGAAATGATGGAGGCTATGAGTAATCCCTCTTGCAAATTTTCTCCTAACGCTTGTACAATCCTTTATCAAAAGTCACATGATGGGAAATATGTATTTTCCCAATAGCAATAGAATATACACAATAAACACACATTCTTCACCCTTAGGTGGGGTTTTGCATCTTAAAGATTTGTCTATATACACATAATAAATGCAGTCAAAAGTACGAAAAATTGAATAAATGCAGTCAAAAGTCCAATGAGCATTTGAAACCGGGATATGTTGTTTGAATTGGCAGAAGTTGGTAACTGATTAATCGTGTGAAATGCTTCACTTCATAAATGCATCAGTTCCCCACTATGAAATATTAAAGAAAACTCCAAATATATATATATATATATATGTGTGTGTGAGTGTGTGTGTTTTCACTCTACAACACCATTCTGGGCAAGTGTATATGGAAAAGAGAACTGTTGTTTAATACCATAAGTAGTACGAAAGCATCAGAAAGTATAGAAGAAATTCACCACCATTATCATTGTGAAGAAATTCAGTCCGCAATTGACAATGTTTTTCAGTTAATTCTTTGAAAGACTAAAAAAATTGGAGGCCTTCAGCTTTAGATTTCAAAAATATATACATAGAAAGTGAAAGAACTTTATCGACAAAAATAGTATAATAGCATGAACCGGAGAGAGAAGCAACTTTAGAAGGTCCTCACAATTAGTATGAATGAGTTTCAGAAAGCGATAAGTACATTTATTTACATTAGAAAAAAGGTATTTGATGGTATTTCTTAAGCTGACAACTTCTATAAACAATGTCAATTGGTACTTTATTAGATAAAGAAGACAAGACCTTGAGCTTATTCAATTGATTAATTATAGCAAAGTCTGTGTGGGCTAATTGATTATGACATAGTTATGCAAACGCACTATAACGCCTGCTAAGGGATAAGGCAATAGTGAACAAGGTATGCACTTCATTGCTTTCAAAAAAATTGAGGTTTTTGATAATGTTTCTTTTCTTCTTTTTTTTTTGTTTAGTGAAGAACTTCCCCGACAGAAAATCCTTCACCAAAAGCAAAGTAGGTGCATGTAAGAAGGAACAATTTAATGGATCATTGAATTAAGATACAGGAAGGACATATTTTGTGAAATTCAGGAGCAAGAAATTACGTGACACTTTTAGATGACCCATGGATGAGGTAATCGAGGCAGTACCAATACGTGCGATCACCAGTCTAGTTTTGTGCTCATGTCCTACCGGAGAGGGGTCTGCTCTCTAGTTCTACCTGTCGGACTGTCCAATCATGGCTAGTTTTAGAGATAGTGTGTGCGTGTGGTTTTGCTGGTTCTAGTCAAACAGTGTCCTTTATGGCAAGGTCTAATTTTGGCAAAAATCCTTAATCTTAATCAAGGATTCAGTACAACAATCTTTAAAAGATACGTAGGTATTATGGCAAGGTCTATAAATCTCTTACTAATACTCGCCACCATAATTCTATCATGAATTTCTCGTAATGTATTACCATTTTCGGCCATATCTTAGATATATATATGGGATTATATACGACCGTTTACCTGTAGTACAAAGAAGTCACAATTATTTATAATTATCTGATGGCTTGGATGTGTCATAAAATTCGAAAAATTTTTCTTAAAACTTAAAGCTTGATCAATGGAATAAATGCAGCCACCCAATTATTTCCCATCCAATGATCAATATTAAATGTGACCACTTTGGTCTCATCATTGTATACTTTTGCGATATATATTCACTAGTAAGTGCCTATAGATGCATCCACACCTTAAGACCACTCAATGTCGATCACATGGGGTAAATAAGGCCTGTCAGCATGCCTCGAGCTAACCCTTGATTTATAATCCTTTGTCACTCCAACCAAAAAATCCTGATCCCGAAGTTCATTTGGAACTCAATTCGGATCTAGGTCTGGTTTCAAGTTTTGGGCCCGATGGGTCGCATCCAGGTCCAAAACCGTAGACTTGAGTCGGATCCAAGTCTAGGTCAACCCGACCCGAAAATATGCATGTGCGCACGTGCACACACACACACACACACATATATATATATATATATATATATATATATATATATATATATATATGTGTGTGTGTGTGTGTGGGAAAAGTTTATATAGAGCCGAGGCTGCTCTAAACAATCAAATTTGAGCCTACCTCAAAAATTTTGATGCCCAAATATCCTCAAATTGATCATCTCGACATCAAGATGCATGGACATAAGAAAAAAAATGGATTTCAAGTTTCGGAAATAGTGTATTTTGTAATGCATTTTTGGACCGTCAATTTTCAAGATTTTCAAGTTTTCATAGATCTATCAATCTAAATTGTTTTTTAAGCTTTAAACTTTATAAATAAAGATGACAGGAAATTTAAAAGCTATTACAAATATTTCAGTATTGAAACCACATTTCTCAATACTATTTGAAGGTAGGCTCTAAATTGATTGTTTAGAGCCTAAGCTCTAGACAAACTGCACCTTTTATATATATATATATATATATATATATATATATATATATATATATATATATATATATATATATATATATATATATATATATATATATAGTGCAGTTGGCATACATATGCATCCATAGCAATAGAGGTAAGGTGCACATTCAATTTTTATCATGGTATATAATGTTCTTAGGATTATCTCAAAATTTATTTTTATATCTAATTATAAAATTTTAAATTTCAAAAATAGTTAAAATCAACTAGATCTATAAACATATGAAAATCTTGAAAATTGACAGTGCAGATAATATGTTGTAAAATGCACTATATCTAAGACTTAAAATCTTTTTATTTTTCATGGTCATACGTCTCGATGTTGAGATGATCAATATTAAAACTACCTTTTCCAATGGATTTTTGAGGTGCATCCGTGGTTCTATATTATAAGGTTGCATCCTTATATAAACTTTTATCTATATATATATATATATATATATATATATATATATATATATATATATATATATATATATATGATGTATGTGTGTGCATATTTTTTTGAATTTTTTTTTTTAAATATTTTTGCTAAGTTCTAGACCCAGATCCGACTCAGACCTTAACCGGGTCGAGTCCAAGTCGACCAGACCCGATCCATTGCCGCCCCTAGGTGGAATGTATGACTAATAACGATAAAATGCACATAGATGCATGATAAGATGAATCATAGCATATATAAATATGCTTCTATAGATTTTTCAAGTTTTCCCAAATGAATAGATATAATGTGAAACGTTTTACACAAATAAATAGATTATGAAAGTTACGGACATGTTATCCCAAAAACAATGTCATCCCAAAAATTTTCCGATTTACTTTTTTTTTTCCCCTAATCATTGTGAACACTTGCCCTTATTTTTGTAGAAACCAAAACTATTACATACTTGGCTCCTGTTAAAACCTTTACTGCCGCAACTCCAACAGTTCTTGTGAAACATTTCGTGATATCCGATCATGTATGGGCTCCTGAAGCAGAATCATTAATCATAATCAGTAGCTTAATCTCTTAATGAAATGCATTTGAAAAAATCCGGAAGGTGGGGGCGACGAAAACATTTTACCTCTAGCTGTGGCACCTTGAACTGTGTCCTTGTGATTGTTTCGAATAAGAATATATACCTACAGAAAACAAAACCATCATTTAAATGTCCATGTATTCCTTATCACAGCACTCAGGGGAAATAAATAAAACCACATAAATCATGAGCAAGCTGCAGATAAATTTGAAATTTTGAAACACTGCCTTGACAGGTTTCCTTTGGAAAGAAATTCTCACCCCCAGTCAATTATTTTAAAATAATTTATAACTTTTTTTCTACAACAATAGACAGAGTAAACTAGTCATCTGTTCAAATAATGGCTTGGCAATTGAGCATTTGTATGATTTATACAGCTTTTCCTAGCATAGAATTGACATTTTCCCTGTGATATGGAAACAGAGTAACATACCGCCAGGCTAGTTCACAAACAAGTTCCTCTGGAGCAACTGGTAGGACCTGCAAAATTAATATAAAGACTTGTAGAGTCTTGAATATCAAACTCATATGCTAGACATCAGAAAAGATTTAAATTCATCACTCCCATATTAAGCATGTGATTGTAGTGCACCTTATCTTCATATGGATTGCAATGATCCTTAAACCACAGCCTCAAAAACTCCTATTAGCAAAACAGCCATTATGATGGTCAGTATGTAAGCCAATGAATTTGAGGTCTCAATATCATGAATAAATGAAAATAGTATAATTGATGCAGCGATTCACCTTATCAACATTCTCAGGTTCAAGACCATTCTTGATGCGCTCCTCATATGAATGGGCTATCCAGTATCTGCTTGAATCTGGTGTGTGCACCTGAGGTAACCATACAGCCCAAGGTGATTCCAATTTTATTTTATGTTTTAATGGGTAGAATGCGATTCAATACCATCTCATATACCAAATTGGACTGTGCAAACCTATTTAATGTATATGCACCAGCTAATGGCACATGCCTTGCACAATGCTCCAACTGAGAAAATAGATTACTAACACATATTTAATATCAGAAATTGTATAATGCTTATTAGTTTTAATTTAATCCATTTAATGCATTCAATATTAACAAAAAATTTCAGTCGCCTATTGAATTCTTTATAAATTTTTAAGTTCAAATGTCGCACTCAGTGTTCAAGAAATCCGCACAGTCACTTGGCCTGACGTGCCAAGGAAAGTATGGGTGTACACACATATTCCTCAAGCTCTTCTTATCTTAAAGCAGTTTGTAACCAAAATTGTTGATTTTTTGTTCTATTTAAAGCTTATTCGATCCCTTTCAAGATCCCCACAGCAATTTGCGGGATCAAACCCTTGTTTCTGAGAAATCTGCCCCAAAATATGTCGGAATTTTGAAAAAATCTGCTTTTTGTTTCAAAGCCTACCCAATCTGCTGAGGCATTGATATCTTCAACAATTGTAACCAAATTCGTCGAGATTTGGTTCTTTTTTAAGGTTATTTGATCCTCTACAAGATCATCATACTAATTTGTGAGATCAAAGCTTTGCTTTTGAAAGATCTGCGTGAAATAGTCAGTTTTTTGAAAAATAAATCAAGCTTTTGTTTCGAACCCTACCCGATTGGTGAAGTACTTAATTTCTTCCTCATTGTGCGACCAAATGTGTTGAAATTTGATTGTGTATGAAGTTGACTTGATCCTCTACAATATCCCCATAGTAATTTGTGGGATCAAAGCCTTGATTTTGGGAGATCTGCCTGAAATTTCTCTGTATTTAGAGAAATATTTTTAATTTTCTAATAGAACTCAGGCACGTCCGCTCAGACTTGCCTAAGTAACTCGGCATGGGCAGGGCCCATGTCCCAAGCCCAAGCTGAGTTTTCAAAACTTCGTCGCACTCTTATATATTCGCTCTTAATACTATCAGGGTTTATATACTCCACTCTGCTTGGGACTCGGACCCCACACTGGGGCAAGTACAAGTGGACTTCATGAAAAAGCCTTTACAAAAAAGCATAATCTGAAAAACAAAAACCGAAAAAAAAAAAAAAACGCATACACACACACATATATACATTATCATCATCATCATACCCTTTTCCCAATTATTTGGGGTCGGCTTCACACACTCTCTCACACACACACACACATGTACCATACATGTTCAGGCACCCTGTGTATGAGACAAAGTTTTTGAACACCGAGTAAAATAGATTTGAAGAAATAAAACATTCATAAATTTCAAACAATAGGCTTGATTTTAGAATTTTTTAATAAGTATCATATTTTGCATGATGATCTACCCATTGAGAAATGAGCGCCCATATCATGCTCCCACAGAAGCATACTATACATTGATTGCCTTGGGTAAATTGCCTACATAGAAATATTTATTCAATTTGAAAGTTTGGATAGCACATTAGAATCACCAGATGAGTATTCCAATAAAAGGGAAAATGATTTGTTTTAGGGCAGAGGAAAGATGCAAAAATTGAAAGTCAAGCTCTATTCACATGAATATCTATAAGCATTTATCATATGTTTAGGAAAAGAAAATCAACATACTGGTAGTTGGTAAGAAAACAGGAATGATAGCAGGAGAAGGAAAAAAATTGGAAACCTGAAACTTACATGACTAATGAGCAACAGATATTTGAACATTGCCACATTTCCTAAAAAATTGAGGGAAAAGAAAGAGTGGAGTTAAATTTAAAAGTCAATCTTCTACTTTCTCTCCCTTAGAAAAATAGATATAATCATAATTTCCACTGCTTTGGGTTATTTGACCTTCCAACACAAAAATTTCGAGAAGTAAAATATAATCTATAAGGCCATAGGGACAAAAATGGCTGGCAATGGGCTTATCATCATCAGGTCAGTAGGTTGGACAGTAATGGAGAGAAAGCAAGTCTGTATAATTTATTAATTGAAATTTACAGTGGAAAGCCAATCCCTTCAACACCATCTAACTCATTGATAAGGACAGTGATAACCACTTTGACATGAAAGTTTTCATGATCATAAGAATCATATTATATGGGCCCTACAGATTTTACTTATATGGCATGCCCAACTTCCCACAGAGATAGCAGGATGGGCCCATGTGGTCAACCTTCAATGGTGGGGAAGACCATAGCTCTAACTGCAGCACTGAAAGGAGTTATGCAATCCAAAGATAGAATGGAGCAGGTTTAGTCATCAGAAGGTCAAAGTTAACAGGCCTTGATGCTAAAGTGGGAGGTTTTGGAAGAATGAAAAGTCAATGCAGAAGGATTATCAAGGGAAAACATGGGTCAAGTTGGGGATGGGAAGATGAGGAGTGATGTATATTTGAGATCCAGGGAGTACAAGAGGTAGTGTACTTTTTTAGTGCATGGAGATAAGGTAGAGAGGTGGGAAGGTACTTCAACAAGGGTGTCATGTATAGGGTCAAGTATGAAAGTATGTTAGGTTATGGGGGAAGTTCTAGTGTCGGACACAGTTTTGACATGGGTTTCATAAGTTTCTAAATTTGCAGAAAACAAAGGAGATCATGTTATTGATAGCTTTGATGGAGAATGGGGATGTGAACAAGATTTAACGGATGATGTAACTTGAGGGAAAGGGGGCTGCCAGGCTGGTCTAGAGCAGCAGTCTTGATGGAAGGAAAAAAAAGAGTGTGCATGTTGAATGATAATGGTTGATTTGGTAGCGGATCATTTATGAACATAGTCATGTGCAAATGCAGTATTCTTGTGTAGGAAGTATGATATATTCTCTTTGGCACAAATAGCCAGTTTTGGCTTATGGTAGTTAGGGACAAAATCCACAGTGGTAACCAATTAACTACCGTCAATATCAGGGCTTCTGAAAGTGGAGAAGATGAAGCATCCCTTCATGTGTTTTGACTTTGCAAGGTGGTGTTGGTTACTTCTTGGATCTATGGGGGATACTTTAGTTGTTCTCTAAGAAACCAGAAGAGATTATTAGCTCTCAGGCAGCTGGCCCTTTCATGAAGGGAGAACGTATATAATGGAGATACTGTCCATTAGCTATTTTGTGAGGGCCATGGCAAAGAGAAGAACAACAGATTTTTCAAAGACATGAGGATGTTTTGTAGACTAGCTATTTTCTGGGGGCCATGGCAAAAAGAAGAATAACAGATTTTCCAAAGACATAACTGTGGTACATAGAATGGAGGTATTGTCATTTAGTAAACTTTTACGAATCATTGCAAGGGATACAAGTAATAGAATTTTCAAAGAGACAAGGTTGGTAAGTAGAGTGTGCATGGAATGCATCAAGATTCTCCAGGAACCGTATGGAAATGGAGCTTAAAGGGGCAGAAGTAGAAAATCTTGCTTGGGTATGAAGCACTTTGGTTAGACGTGAAGCACCCAAGAGAGATTAAATAGGAAAGTAACCTATAATATGGGTAATGCAGTTGATAGTAAGGGCAATACAGTTGAGTATTTATGATGTTCCTACTGGGGTCAATAGGAATTACAGAGCAAGTGAAGCTAGGAACTCGGTTGAATGAGACTGCATTCCAAATAATCAGAGGCCAAAGCATTTAGAAGTCAAAAGAAGGACAGAGATGGCATTTCAGACAAGATATCAAAACAAACTCTCTTTGATGATGATGTTGAAGCTAAGCCAGTTTCAATAAATAGGCTAGGTTTTAGAACTAAAATTGATGGACATATTATTTATATGGTCAATATTGCTCACAGAAGATACAAAAAATAAACTTCAGGCAATTCCAGCAAAAAATATGATCTACCTCATCAATCAAACATAGTGATCCATCAGAATCCTTCCCAAATTCGTACTTTGTATCTACTAATATGAGACCATGCTCCAACGCCACATGCTGCAAAACAAATTATTGATATATTTTCAGTAAATATGAATTCATGTAATTTCTAGCAACTAATGAATTTATTGTATTATTTTGACAAATACTACTCTTGTAAGTAATTAAGCATTTTTGTATTAATTTCTACCCTAACTTATATTGGACGAGCAAAGATTAGGTGGTCGAATCACATATCTTTTATGCAGAAATATTAATGAATTCCATGAAATGGTTAATAAGAAAATCCAATTGATATAAGTAGCAAAGTTTAACCAAAACCCTGTTTTCAAAACACCAGAGCCCTATAACAATCTGGAGCAGCCATCTCAATGAGGATGAACTGTTTGGCAAGATGGGTAGAAGTGAACAAAATAGAGTGTGGGAGTGAAGGATTGAATAATCTAAATCGATTCATGAATCAAAACGAGCTAAGGTGTAGTGGACAAAAACTGCACTAGAAGACCACATAAGAGAGTGATTCATGCATATCTACTGATTGGAACTGGTTGAAGTGCATGCAGGGCTTGAGATTAGTCCCAAAGGGATGAGATTCTACAGATGGGGTTTGTGGCAGCGGATGGAAATCGAACCTGATTCTGTTAAATAAACGAAAAAACAATTGATCTAAAGGAAAGACTTTCCTGTCTTGTAAATGACAATTACCTATTCATGGGATGAAGTCAACTTGTACTTGAGTATGTAGCAGATGCTGTGACCAGACTAAAGTTAATGCTCCCAACAGATTAAAAAGTAGGGTGGCCAGGCCTACGTAAAACCAATACAAGCTGAATAATAGACATAATTCGCCATCCACATTGAGAATAATAGACATAGTTTGCCATCCACATCGACTTAATGACCATGAAAAATGTCTAGGCAAATCGACTTTCTCCAAGTGATGATCAGTTTACAGGTTCAGAGCCATCAGGCCCAACCTAAGCTAAAGCTTTGCAGATGTGAAGGCTGTTGCTGGTCTTCTACAAGGAAAGACAACCAATACACCAAATGAAAAGAAAAATCAGGAGACTCGGATGTTTATAGTGCATTGCTTCAGCCTCTACGTGTGGAAAGTTGACATCATCATTTAGGAGAATTCATTGTTAATTATATGCTGCAAAAACCTTTTTACCAGGATATCCTGCCCAATAACGTGTAAGAGGCTTGCTTGGCCACTCAAATCCCTAAATCTATAGTAATTTTATTTAACTGTTTATTTAGACTCAGTGTAGCATATAATGAATATCTTGATACAGTCACATTTTGAATTGATAAGAAATTCTCTAGTAGTTAGTCTGTCACTAGTAGCAATTCAAAAAGTAAATATGTCCAGAGATATTCATATATTTGTACACTAGATTTAATCATATATTTAAAGTAGAAAAGCCATAGATATGTGTATTTGATAGGGCCATGAGGAACCAAATTTCTCAAACAAATCTCTGCACGTTCTTGGACAATTTCCTGCGATCAAGCTTTCTTCACACATAACTTGATATAGTGCTGACTGAATCATCAGCATTATGATCACCTTCACCAGGGCAATGCAAAGGTGTTTCAATGCAAGGAAAATTATATTATTCTTTCAGGTAGCAATTGATAGTATGTACATTACCATCTTAGAATAAGGAATTTTCAGCTTAGCTTCAAAATGTAAGGCACAAAGATGGAAGGAGAGCAACCTTTCAAATTTTCAATAAAAATAATATAACTTATTGTATGAGAAATAAGGGAAAAGATGACAAAAGATCATGACCTAGGGGCATCACATTTGTATTCAGATAGCAATTGATAGTATGTACATTACCATCTTAGCATAAGGAATTTTCAGCTTAGCCTCAAAATGTAAGGCACAAAGATGGAAGGAGAGCAAACTTTCAAATATTCAATAAAAACAATATAACTTATTATATGAAAAATAGGGGAAAAGATGACAAAAGATCATATCCTAGGGGCATCACTCACTATAGCAGGAATACCTGCAAGTCAGGGATTAATGCATCTTCAACAAATGATAATATATCACAATATAGAAGAGTTAAAATCATTGCTATGAAAATGATGTCCATCTATATTATTGATGTTGAATATCTAAGATGAGTCAGTGGGTAAGTATTCCGGAATATAGGATTTGGTGGAGGTTGATTGTAAATCAGTGAAGTTAAAATCATGAAAAGCTTGATATGTCATATGTAAAAAATTAGGGGACATGAGTCACCTGTCCATATTCAAATAATTGTAAGGCTTTGTGACTAGCTTCATCGAATTCATCTTTTGTCATCAGCCCTTGTCCAATTATCTGAAATATCACAAAAGCATTGAATTCATGCCAACTAAATGCAATAATAATGATTCAATGTGAACCACTGCGATATTCCAATGTCATGAGATTATGATCAAAGTCTTTGCCCTATCACACTTATAGAATTGTGATTTTGCTTCTATACTAGTTCATAAGATTTGAGTATATAAAAGTAATGGAGATATCGCCCATAGTCTAACTTCAATGAAGAAGACAAGCAAAAGACCTGGTCGGGAGTTACTGGGATATCATGATCAATCCCCTTCGTAGTGGGAGTGAGTATATTTGTAGCAAGCTTTTGATTCTTCACCAAACCTGCAACATGTGATATTCACTAATAACAAAGTCAAATTGCACACACACACACATACATATATAGCTTACAGAACAGTACTACATCTCACCATCTAGAAGAACATTGCCACAATAATGTCTAATGCCTTTGCTGTAGACCATCCACAGAGAGGTGTCAGTGCTTCCAGTCACAAAACCTCTAACTGGGAATCACCAGAAAATATGATATTTTTTGAATCACAAGAAAATGTGATATTATAAAATATAAATCATGATCAAGTTGCTATTTGAATTAAGTCTTAGTTACTAAGAAATACTTTCTGACTCAAATAATAAAAAGGTGCCTGTGCTGCTCTTTATAATCCTATTGTGAAGGCGGAACAAACACGAATATGTATGGGAGCAATCACAATTTTAACAATACTTAAACAATAAAATTGCAATAGAAACTTGTAAATTTTGAATAATATTTAAGTGAAACTTCACAGGCGCACAGGGAAAATTCGGAACAAATTCACAATCTAAAGTTTGTTTCCATTTCAAAAAAGTAACTACCGGCAACATAATGTTAATTGCTTGAAAGAGCAAATGGAACGGCCACACACGAAATACAGTTTGAATATCAGAAGTAGCAAAAGAATAAAGTACAACATCATAAACAATAGCAGATTTTAGGTATTATTCTGAGAAGCAGATTTTTAAGTATTTTATTGAGTCTACAGATTTCTTTTTTCAAATAACAGTAAAAAAAAGTCACTGTCTACATAATTAAGTCCTCACAGACTAACTGAAAAAGAGGACCTGACAATGTCTTAGTCAACAGAAATGTTGCTGAAAAAAACACAAAAATAAAATCCAGGATATTTTCCCAGTGCCTGTATCAAATGACATTATCTATGTGCATGGCATCCTGAGGGTAAGAATCTTACCAGTCAAAAGAAATGAATAATGATTATACACTTTTCGACTGATTTTACTCAAGGAACAAACACTGCTTAATCAGATACACCCTAGCATCTCATGTGTGTCTGTTTGCACACACTCATTAGCTATTCCCATGGCTAAATTGTACTTTATCCCATACAGGAATATGATTCATGTTAGGAACCAATTGCATGGGGATCTCTTCTCACAATTGGAAAATATTCTACGAAATCCGATATTTCAAAATGCTTAAAAAGGATTAAAAAAAAATATGTAAAAACAGGAAGTAAACAGACGTCATCCTTAGTCATTATATCTTCAAATGAAGAATCCCGATGGACTTCAAACGATAAAAATTCTTGGCAAAAAAAAAAAAATGAAAAATGAAAAAAAATCTAGAAACAAATTTGAATCTGACAAACAGATTAACTCATAAAAGGTCAACAATCTCTTTTGAATGTTAACTTTTTTTATTACTTTTGAACCAAATGATGTAAAAGTATACTTCCCATCTACAATTATACTTCATAACATGTGAACAATTGGTAAAAAGTTAAATTAACACAGCTTCACATTGCTCTCAATGAGTAACAAAATGCCTCAACCATCTTTTTTAAGTTACATTCTTACATCGTCAGGCAAAAAGGTGTTACAAATTATATACAGCAGCATCTCAAACATTAAGCATCAAAATAGCTCCTACCTTCCTACTCAATTTTTTCATGTGATTGTGTGTGAGTATATGTACCGATGCCATTCACATCATATATCTAATAGCACATGCACAATGCATGTTATACCAATCGAGAAAATTTTAAATATACAAATAGTCTGATGCATTCTTGCTCATATATATGAATCTAAGCATGAATATATGAGTCAAATCATCCTATATGTGCAGATTTACATATTGTACCTTATGGACTTTCTAAGTACAAACTTCACATCCATACGTGCATTTTATTTTGATATCAATTGCAATGCAAGAACCAGGAAGCATAAATGTTACTGGAACATCTTTAAATTCAAGAAAAACTTCTTCTTGCAGTCAGTCCCACCTTAAAAAGCCCCTGTCCTATCAAGTGACATAAGTATTCAACAGCATGGAGCCTATTGCTGTATTTTATAAAGACCAGACGCTTAGAAGTGTTTAGCATTTTTTTGAGAAGCATTTTTTTTAGAAAGTGGGTAGCATTTTGTCATTTATCACAAGGAAAATGTTAAGAACAGAAGTTCACTGATATAGTACTAGCATTTCCTGATACACCATAGACTGAAATTAAAGGATAATAACCAAGGGCACACAAAGTCCAACAGCATCAGATAGCTCAATAAATATAAACTGTACAAGGATAGCTCACCAACAAACTCCACTGGGAAAACTGAACACTTTTTTGCAATGGTAACATTCTCATCTGGGACAGATATAACAGCATTTTGGACGATGTGCTGAGTCCTATCAAACCACCATGTACTTGTCTCATTAAGAACCTGAAATCAAATATAAAGAATGAGGATATGTTCGACTACATAAAGAGCCAGGATATAATGGAAACATCATGATCAGAGGAAAGATGATAACTCCAGGAGCAGAAATATATATCTCGCATGGAAGAAAAATCCGAAAATGACGATTAGGCTATGAAGCTGAAGACATAAATCCAAAACCCCGAAAAAATGAAAGAAGAGAACTAGAGATTTTCAACAGAAGTGAATTCCCACAAAATAACAAGGTGATCTATTAACAATAATTAAAATTAAACTATCAGATTAAGATATCCTACCACCATCGAAAACCCCAAAGATTTACATCAGCAAGCAAGGAAAAAAAAGAGCTGACATTAAATAAATAAATAAATGAAATCCACTTCAGCTATCTCTAAGGAAATGGAATATAAACAAAAGATACGATTTTGATCACATTTTCACATCATCAAGCAAACCCAAACAGGTAAAGGAAAAGAAGAGCTCAAATAGAACCTGGCCTTTGAAAGGAATGGAGGCCAATACTCTATCGAAAGCACTTTGCCTATCAGTTGTGACCAAAACAAGATAGTCCCCGCCATCATAAACATCCCTCACCTGCCATTCAAACGAACCCAAAACTCAACAAAAAAAAAAAACCCAACTTACCCAATAGAAAGAAACAAAAAATAAAGTGAAAAACTAAGTAAAGAGAGAAATGAAGAGAGAGAGAGAGAGGGAAGGAGGCTACCTTGCCTCTGGTCTTGGTCTTGAGACCAGGAACTGTCTTTTGGAGGTGAGTTTCTGAAAGGCATGTTGATAAGGAGCGTTTAATGGCGTCAAGAACATCATCTCTGCGATTGCTGCTTCTAACATCAACTGATCGACTGGAAATTGCATAAGGGAAAGACAGTAGTTTTGGTGTACAAATTCTACTAGTTTGAGGATGAGATTTTAGAGAGGGAGATGGCAAAACAGAGGATTTCAATAACCTTTGGGTATCAATGGCAGCGTGAGAGGCAGCCATTTCGGTGGAGCTCACAGCGTTTGCTGAATCCTGTATATTATAAGTACAGAGTTTATACACCAGTAGAGCTAGAGCCGTCCGATCAACCTATTTAAGGGTTGAAAAATGCGAGTTACGCTAATCTTTATTTCTCTTAATCACAATTTCCTTCATTCTAATTCTGCTCTGCTGTAAATCTCTCGTCTAGTCGCCTACCCTCCCCTGTGATCTCTTTCCAATAACATGCTCTTTCCTTCGAGGCACATGCTTCCCTCTCAGGGATCAAAGTGAGGTACACTTTCATGGAATTTTGTCATTGAAAGTCCTTAGCACCTTTCAAAATTTTATTTTTATCTCTAGTTATAAAATTTTAAGTGTGTACAATGGAACCATTACCTATTGTACCAATGTGAAATTTGATAGGTTGAATAAACTTTGTGTTTACTCAATAAAATAAATGTAATCCAAAAGTGGAGATTAATTGTGACCACCTTTCGAGATTTTTCTAAATTTTAAAGTTCAAAAATAGTTCAAATTAAATAGATATCTAATAACATTAAAATCTTAAAAAATAGACTGTTCATATAATGTGTTACAAGATATATTAATTTTGGGATTTGAAATCTTATTTTTTCAATATCCATACATCTCGATGTTGAGATAATCAATTAGATGGTTTTCCAATGTAAAATGTTATTTTCCAATATATTTTTTAAGCGCAATTTATTTCTACCATAGAACTTGCAATAAAAAACAAATACAATACAACAATAATACATTGATGAGATTATTGAAACTTGGATTTTTCGAGATTTTTTTTCCAAATTCAGTGCTACTTTTTTTAAAATCACTAACCTCATTGCTAGGGAAGAATATTGTCAAAATTAAAATTTCAAGGACCTAAAAAAACCATAAAAAATATAATTTCCAGGCAATTTTTGTATTTCTAAATCTTAGTATGAGAGCGAAAAAAGATTGTTTAGCTTCTATTGTTTTTATTAATGCTGTCAAATTCACTTCGCTTCAGTCAAAGAGGGCGAAGTCATTGGATGTTCAGCTTAGACCGAAATGAGGTGAAGCTTAGCCGCTTCAATCAAAGACTTTAGTCCAATTCAAGAAATATTTTTTTTTATTTTTTTTTGGAAAAAGTTTATATAGATATGAAACTCTAAACAAATCAAATTAAAGCGCACCTCAAAACATTTACTATGCCAAAATATTTTAAAATTGATCATCTTGAAAGTTTCTTTTTTTAATTGAAGGTTTTGAAAATTTGTTTCTATTCAATGATACTCTTACCACCACTCATTTTAAAATTGAAGGGATAAGAATGATTGTAACTTTTTTTTATTAAAAGTAAAAGAAAATTATATAATAAGACTAATTATTTTTGGTACAAGATGACTGCAATTAATCTTAACTATTAGATGTGAAATTGGGTGGTTACATTTATTTCATTGACCAAATTCAAAGTTCAAAAAAAATTTAAATTTTTTCGAATTTTAAGACACATTTAAGTGCATAGACCAAAGTCAGAGTTCGAAAGAAATTTAAATTTCCTCGACTTTTATGACACATTTAAATTCATATGGGACGATGGTAAGTAAATGTGTGACCTCCCTCTTCAAAAGGTAAATGGTATGATTCTATGCATTCCCGAGTCTCAGTTTAAATGGCCTTATTTTATATGAATTTATGTGTTTATTAGGTCTAAATTCCATGGTGGACTTCCCCCAACAGATTCTCAGCCTGTCAACGTGCAACAGATTGTCAACGTCCACCATGCTCCTGTCTCACTCTACCTCCTTCCGCTCACCCCTTGTCTCTCTACATCACAACCCCAATCACCATTTCCACCTCACAGTTCACCATTCTTCCTCTTTTACTCTCTCTTCCAAATCCTTCCCAATCTACCCGTTGCTTCTCTCTCGCTTCACACCCCAAAACCCTACAAAAACTTCCATTTCTTCGCACAATGGTCATGACATGGAAGGCCCAGAAGTTTTTAGAGAGAGAAATGAAGAAGGAAAGAGCTTTTGGGGTGCCGTTAGCTTGATCCTTGGCACGGCTGTTGGGCCCGGAATGTTGGGTTTGCCCTCTGCAACTATTCGCTCAGGTCCCATACCATCAACCATTGCCATTTTTCTTTCTTGGGTCTATGTAATTTCTTCAATTCTTCTTGTTGCTGAGCTCTCTTATGCTTTAATGGAGGAAGAGGGCCTGGTTGAGGTGAGCTTCACAGGCTTAGCGATCAATGCGTTAGGAAAAAACTTGGGTGTGTTGATTGCGGTGGTTTATGCTTCCCTTAACTTCTCTCTATTGGTTGCTTGCATATCTGGGATTGGTTCACTTGTCTCTCAGCGGTTTCCATGGATTCATTATCTCACTGCAAATGCTCTGTTTCCTTTATTAATTGGAATTATAATTGGGTTTTTTCATTTCAAGGTGATCGATGCAGCGAATAGACTGCTCTGTTTTATCATGCTTTTCTCAATCACTTCCCTAGTTGCAGTTGGTTTATCAGTAGGGAGAAGTAGTTTAGTTGGATCTTTAGCTAAAGCTTCAAGGTATCCTTCTGCAATTTTGCCTGCAATTCCAGTTACTGTTCTCACTCTGGGTTTTCATGTAATCACCCCATATGTATGCAAAACAGTGGGGGCTTCCCCATATGAAGCAAGAAATGCGATTCTCTTTGGTGGTGCTGTTCCTTTGGTTATGGTTCTTTCATGGAATTTGGTAGTGTTGGGACTAGCTGGAACTGGAATATCTTCGAATGATCCCATTAAACTCTTAGTCTCTGTGAATTCTTCAGCTCTTCCTGCTGTTCAAGGTTTTGCATTTTCAGCCCTTGCTACTAGTTTGATTGGCTATGCTCTCAGCTTCCCCCAGCAGCTCTCTGATACCTTGGATTTAATTAGGAGATTTAGTCGCTTAAATCAACCCAGTTATTCTTCTACTGAAAGAGAAAGAAATTACCAGAAGCCATTGTCTACTGAGGAATTAGAATTCGATGCTTCCGTTAAAGGCGATGATGAGAATTTAGAAGGCAATTTAGAGAGAGAAATTATTTCTCTCTCTAAACTGGATAAAGAATCAAAGCCTGATATTAAACATTCTCGTAACATTCTTATGTTCTCTCTGGTCCTTGGAGTTCCAATCCTCATTGCTTCTTTCTTTAGTGCGGCTTTTGCAACAGCACTTGATTTTGCTGGAGTATATGCAAATTGCTTTCTCTTTGGGGTTTTACCACCACTCATGGCTTGGATTCAGAGATCCAGGAAGAAAGCAAGGTATGATGATCTAAAAAGTGGCTCACATTTTGAACTGTGACTTAGTTTCTTGAAGAGCTCTTTTCAATAGTGTAGAAAGATCTTATTCTTAAAAGGATCAATTGCATGATGAAATAGAAATACAGAATATCTCACTTATGGCTGTCACGATATATAGTTTTATTTGCTGCTAGAGAAGTTAAATATTTGCAAGTTTACTATTTTATTTGTGCAGATTTATGAACTTGGAAGTTGAGCTTTTCAAATTTGGGTAGCAATTTTGGCAGGATGATAAATACTCAAGTTTATGCACGTATATGCCTTGAGCACTCTTCTTTCATTCAAGAGCCATACTGAAAACTTGAAAAAGTTTTGATTTCTTTCTTATTTTCATGGCCTCAACCATATAATTTCTCGCCCTTGAATCAACTTCACTCCACATAAGCAATAAAAGCTCGAAGAAGAAAAAGATATACAAACCTCACCCATTATTGGCCTTTGATGTTAGCTGACTTCAGATCATGTTATGAGATAATATTTGGTTGACAGCTAAACTGTATTTCCATCTTTAGATATTGAATACAAATTTCCTAAGAATCATTGAAGCCAGAAAATGTTTCAGGTTAAGTCAACATTATTTGTCTAATATAAGTGGTAGTTCATGGTTCAGAGGGAGATTTCAGTTTTGATTGATTATAAAAGTTACAAGCTTATGAGTGACCTTACTTTAAACAATAGCAAATTCAGTAAATGGCTTTATTGAAGCTTGGTCTGAAGTTGCACAAGTCATTGCAAGTTTCTGTATAAGAGGAGACTGCTCTTGAACAATGAGCGGTATGGTTTTATATTGGCTTATGTTGAAATTGCATAAAAAAATGTTCAATTTTCATGAAGAAAGCTTTTCAACCAAATATTTGCACCTACCTATTTGAAACTTACATTTTTATTTGGAGCTAAAAGTAAGGGGTCTTATACATGTTGATCTTGTTGTTCTGTCAAAAGTTAGATTTCTAGATGGAGAGTGGGCAGTGAGTAATTCTAGCATTAAAAAGCGATGCCCCATCTAAAAACATTATGATGAATGCTCCTGATAATGTGTAAACATGGAACCCACATCCTATACCAATAACAGGAATCAAAGAACAATAAGATAAAATAAAATTGAAAACACCAGATGTTGAACCATGATAACTCATGTGGCCTTGGAGATTGTGATTAGGTTCTCATTAGTTTTTTCTGGGTAATTCAGTGTCATCCCCACCTGTTTTTTGAAATCGTTAGTGATTTTTAAATGTGTTAGGTGAGAATGGAAGCCTAAACCTTAGTTGGGGCGCAAGTGGTGCTACCACCACAACTCCAATCACATTCTCAGGTTCCTCATTAGTTGCCGCAATCAAGACGCACCACCTGCCCTGGGAGTTTTTTTTATTGTTTCATGAAATTGTTTTGTTAGTTCATGGACCCTATTTATTTGGGTTGGCTGGTATGGGCTCCTCTTTAATGCAAACTCTCCTTCTAATGAAGACTCCCTGTTTTAGTACCTAATGAGTCCACTCTAACACTCCATTCTTGATGTAGACATGGTGAATTTTACTTTAATCTTTGGATGGGTCCATTATACCAGATATGAGTACTATTAATGTACTTGAAATAATCACCTATGCCCCAAGAAAAGGTGCAGGACCTTGAAATATCTGATTTACAATCCAACAACATCAGATCCTGTCAGAATAAATTCTTTTTGCAACTAACGTAATAAAATAAATTAATTATGATATGAACAAACAAGCTGATCCATGTACCACTCGAGATTAATGGGTTTTCTATCTGCCTATATTCAAATGCTCCTCTCCCATAGCTTTGACTTAGAGGGGGGCACATTGGTTTGGGTGAGGGTGGTCGAAGGGTTTGAATTCTTGAAGCTTGTCCCAAAAAACTAAACAAGCTGACCTGGCCTTTTTTCCTCCCTTAGGCCGCCTTTTGCCCTCCCATAGGCTTTGTCATGATATATTGGTTTGGGAAAGGGAGGTCAATGGTTCACACTGTTGAAGCTTGTCCCATAAAGCCCAAATAATCTGACCCATCCCTTTCTTTTCTATCTATTCAAATGCTACCTATTTAGTTGTGTATTTCATTACATAATTGGAAAACAATAAAATATAATTAAAATGGTATAACCACCTCAAAAAGCTTTTGAGGTGGTCAATTCAACCAATTTAGTAACAAAGTGGTTTCTTTAAAAAGATCACCTCCCTTAAGTACCTCTTCAAGTATTTGTTAAGAAGGCCCTTGATCCGGATTTGCAATCCTAAACAAGTAGGGTACTTGATAATTTTGTCCCACTTAAGTGACCCAAGCCAAATGATGTAAATGTCCTTGTTTCTTCCAGCTTCCAAACCTGAAACATGTTTTTTCATTAGATTTTCCTGTTTTGGGTTCGTAACCTAGAACAAGCTGGGGTACTTATATTATCTAGCTCAAGTAAGTGGCCAACCTAAATAATGGAACTTCTACCGCTTGTTCTAAGTTTCAAACCCTGAGCATGTGTTTTTTATTAAAAACTTTTGTTCCAGGTTAGGAATCCAAAACAGGTGTATGCATTTTGGTAGTTTGGTAGTTTAGCCCACATATTTTGCGGGCTAAATTACCAATACTTTAGCTTGTTTAGGATTCCAAACCCTAAATAAAAGCATTTTTAACAAAATACTTGAGGAGGTACTTGATTCACTTGATCTTATCAAATTGCCAATTTGTTGATAAATTGGTTGATTTGAGGCAGGTTGGCCATATTTATGATATTCCTACAGGAAATAAAATGGTTTTCTATATATTCAACTCATTTAGGTTGAGTATTCTTATCTGCCATTATATGTGTTTTTACATATGAGTAGTGCAATACTACGACTCATCAATTAATTTTATTTGTGCAGATATGCTGAATCTAGAAATGTCGAGTTATTGCCTGGTGGAGATGGACCTCTGCTGTTCCTTTTCGTCATTGCAGTCATCCTTGGTGTTTGGCATTAGAAGGTGAGGCATTATATTGATGGGCACTTTCACACAAAAAATAATACTCTTTACAGAAACGACTCTCAATTGAGAAAAATTCATTTTATTTTTGGTCAGAGCTGAGAATGTCTTATTTGTGTTCTAGGCCTGGGTAAATTATTCTTGTACCCATAAGTGTTGTAAGTATGATCCTTTTCAGGGGATTTTGATGAGACAATAACTGCAAGACTTTAGCACTCACCTAAATTAGTGATAAGAGATGTTCCTCTATGCTTTGAGTGCCATTTAATACTACAGGCTGTATCCATGGCAGTCACCAATCATTATAATCTTCCAGATGTAGCCTTTGTCCATTTTTTTATTTGAAGAGCCTGATTTCAGTAAGCATCTGAGGTTCTTGGCTTGCTTACCATATCCACGCTATGCAACTGTAGGATATAGGCTTTACTTGACCTCCTCATCTCCTTAGTCATTTGGCTGAGTCCAACTATTTGTGAATTTGCAGCTGCAATTCCCTTTATCAAGAACTCTTTTTCTCCATCCTTGAATGACATGTACAAGGAAGAAAAGTAACACATGATCGGTCCCAAAGTGCTAAGCCATTGAGCTCCCAAAACTGCATCACACCCTCCTAATGATAAGAAATAGAAATCAGCCTTGATTGGGACCCCTTGTGAATGAATGAGTACTTCTTTACATCGTCCATTCCCCTTCAACCTTTCTCCATTTGCCACCATCACTTCAAATGTAGCTTCGGATTGAGTAGGTAGTTGTGCTCTCCGGATGATAATGGGGTCAATAAAATTATGGGTAGACCCACTATCAATTAAGATGATGAGAGGACAAGGTCTTAATGTTCCCAAATTCTCATGGTTTGGGGAGCTCTAGTGCCAGCTATTGCATGTAAGGAGATTTGGGGTGCTTCATCCAGATCTTCTCCCTCTTTATTTCCTCATGAGTAGCTGTCAACTCAGGTTCATCGTTGTCCTCTTTTTCATCTTTTTGTAGTCCTTCTACCCAAAACATTGTTGGGTTTGACATAGTAGGATTCATCTTTTGAACTCCAACCCTTATTTGATCTTTCAATCTGCTGAGGTATACATCAACATCGATCAGATAGCCTTCTGAAAGCCCCTTGACTTTGTTAGATAGCCTTTGGAACTCCTTTTGATACTCCAATACTATACTTGTTTGTTGAAGTTTAGATAGTCGACCGGCATAATTTTCACTTCTTGTAGGTCCGAATCTAGCATTCATAGCTTCAACAAACTGCTCGCATGAAGCCTTCGGTTGGTATTCAATGTACCATTGAAACCATTCGAGGGCTTCTCCGTCCACATTAAAAGATGTAATGGTTAGCCATTGATATGGAGGTACCTGATGATAATTAAAATACTATTTGGCTTTGAAAAGCCAACCAGGTGGGTTAGTTCGATCGAAACGAGGAAATTCTAACCCCATGGTACGTGTTTGGATGCCTCCATTGCTGCCAAATGTTTGACCGGCTCCAGTAGGAACGTGTGATCGTCATGTCGATCCTTCAAGGTCCCTAGGTACTCCTCTCCATTCATCCAATCGATGTAAAATTTCAGCAAGTAATGCTCCTTGTCTTTCAGAAGTTTCTCTATGCACTTCTTAGGAGTTCTACAAGCTAAAAATTATTTCCTCCATCCCCTCGTCCGTGTCTGATACCAAATTGTTATGGTCTAAATTTTGGATCCCCAAAGGGAAGTATAAGACAACCTTCTTTTTACCTCGAGCTATGGTGTCTTAGTGTCGAGAAAGCGACTCAAGATAAAAAAATATTGTAATTTAAGGAGAATAATCTCAAAGGGAGATTGCACCAAATCAATTTGATATTTGATAACTCTGACATAATCTTCATTAGCTTTTTCACATACTTAACTATAATAAATAAAATAAAAGATACCCACTTGGCTACAATATCTCCTATTTAGTAGCCATGTTTAACAACAACTAACTCCTACTAAGTAGCAATTGACTCTAACAACAACTAACTCCTACTAAATAGCAATTGACTCTAACAACAACAACTCCTACTAAATAGCAATTGACTTTAACATTAACCTTAAACTCCAACAGCTAAACTTGACTTATTCAATTCACCTACACATCTTAAGTTCATTGTGAAGGTGAAGGCTATTTTGGTATCAAAAAAAAAAAAAAAAACGAAAAGTGAAAAAAAAAAAAAAAAAAAGGTGTGGATAAGGTTTAGGAAAGTATGGTTTTTTATCTAATAATAAGCTCTGATTTCCCACAAAATCAACCAAATAACCAATGGCATTGACAATTAAAGCCCCTCATTTTTATTACTTCCCTCCTAAGTAAATTCTAGACTCAATGCAAACCAAATCAAACACTAGGTCGTAGTTGAGATTTTTTAGGTGTACAAATTCTAGAGTTACTAGTTTTTTTTATGTAAAAATTACATTTGCTGAGTCCTCTCAAAGCCCTTTGTATTTGCTAGAACGATGGTAATCTTGAAGTGAGAGTAAAGAGAACAGAGTTGGTAAAAAATATGCAAAAGAGGCACTTTTGATTTATCTTACTCAACCGAATCATCACTAAGCAGTCAACAATAGACTTGAACTAGTTGGATCCCACCAAACAACAACTGGCATGGCAAGGTTAGGGCAAGACCAGGGATAGTAACCCTAAAGCATGGAATTCGACCTTGTCAAGTCGATGCTTGCATCAACAGTAACTGTTTTTCACTTTTACTCCTTCCCTTGGGAATCGCATTTCTTAGAGTCTAGATCGCATGAAAATCTCAAAATTTATTGGATTTTTTTCAAAACAAAAGGTACTAAACAGCGCAAGACAAGAAATTATTCTGTAGGACAAGGGCAACTTAAATCCCTCTATTTCATGTTTTCACCACATTCAGAACACAACTAAAAAGAACCACGTGGATTTGTGTTTGAATGTGTCTGTTTCTATGGTTGTATGTGTGTGTGCCATGTCCGGCTCATGCCCTTGGCGATCATGGCCCTGAACAGGACCTAATATCAGCCATTAGAACTGAGAGTAGTTTCAAGTGAAGAAGTAACAACTTACAACTCCAACACGATTGAAGATCATGGATTCCAACATTTTATCCCCTGAGATGCAATGAAGAAAAAAATAAACATATTTTTCTACTGTTTAGAGAGAAGTGTAACAGCAACAAGAAATGGAAGGAAATATAACAGAAGTAGCAGTAATTTCCTGACCATAAATCAGTGGTATTAGTGCATCTAACATCCAAATTTCATGAGGCATAGAAATTACTACAAAGTAGATGAGAAAAGGAGGACATACAGAAGGATGTCTAGGCAATTTGTTGGGGGGAAAGGTGTAAATCAGTGGGATTTATGGATCTCCTAACCAAATTTCATGAAGCATCAACTACAAAGCTTCAAATCGTAAAATTGGGGAATGTACATATGTTCTGGAATGCTAACATAAATAAGATTAGGAGGCTGGTGACTTAGATCTATAAGTGAGACACTGGAATGTCAAAATAGAATCACTTACATCCATACCTAAACCTAAAAGAGTTTATCTCCATCGGCAAAGAGCATCACTATACCCATCTTCAGTCAACATATGTTAATTTTCGTACTAAATGAATTTTGTGCAAAAATAAACTCCAAAGAGCATACAGTACTTTATTTATACTTCAGGTAGGAAATCATATATCTATTTAAATCAATATGAAAAAAAAAGAAAAAAGGATCGATATATCAGATAGCAGACCCGCCCAGGACCCTGCTTAGGCGGGACCAGCACCAGGTTATGTCCCCCTTTTATATCAAGTAGCAGACTTCATATGTCTCTAAGACCCAACATATCTATATACTTTGCAAGAGGGAACCGACCAAACTTAACTCCAAAAAGGAAATGTAAAACAACCAATGCTGTCATCCTACTCAAGGACACACACTGACAACTCTATGGTAAGGAATGATCCCAGTGTACGATAGGATCTACATTGACAAAACTGAACCCAGGCTCCAACAGAAGTTGCATGAAACGATCCAGCCTAACAGCTGAAATGCGACATCAAAGTATATAATTTCTATTGACCAAAAGTAAAAGGATACAAAAATGATGCAATAAAAAATTTCAGTGAACTATTGAAACAAGAAACTCTCTGAACAACAAAATATCTTTTTCTTATTCATCGATGATGAGTGATGAATTTCATTAAGTAAAAGCATTCGAAACTACAATACCGGGTAATCTTCAAAATTGAGGACAGTTTAGATTTTGGAATATCACAGTATTTAGATTTTGGAATATCACAGTATTTACCATTTGGCCGTAAAAAACCCGAGCCTATTTTCTCAAAGAACAGAAAAAATCATATAAGAACCAAAAACTTTGGCTAATTTTCAATTTTAGGATTTTAACAAGAAAATTTGCTGATATTATATAAGAAGACTGAAGCACTCCCAAAAATTAAAAAGTAAAAAATAAAAACATTGACGATTGGTGGATGAATGCTCTCTCACGTGGATGGTAGTCGCTCTCTCCCTTTCTGTTAAAGAACATATGAAATTGCAGCAGAAGTAGAGTGGCAGCCCTGGCAAAACGCTTACGCTTTAAAAATAGAAAAGTACCACAAAAACCCTCCGAAAAATACATTTCTTGGAAATCTTTACGACAAATATATAGCTGCCTGAAAATCGATTTTTTGTTTCTAGTTATGAAATTTGAAGTTCTAAAAATGTGGATCTATGAATGATAGAAAATAAATCCTCATAGTGTGTTACAGGGTACATCATTTTAATGCTTAAAATCTAAAGTTTTAAATTCATAATTATTAAAATCAAGATATGCTATTCTTTTTTAAAAAAAATTTGAAAATTGAGATTTGCCATCTGATTTCAGATATACATTTCTGCGTTTTAATACGACGCTTTATCCTTTTCGTAAGCTTACCCCTTTAGTCTTACAACTCTTGCTTTTATTAAAGAGTCATTTGTTGGTAAACGGCTACTTATGGATGGCACAATTTTTCTTACATGGCCCGCACCATGTCCTCCTTGAAAAGATGCCTTTCCTACAATGTTTTGTTTTAGATTGGGGGCCTTTCTCCCACTAACTTCCACCTCTAGGCCAGCAACCCAAACGCAAGATCCATAAAAATATCATTCGAGATGACTTGTTCTCTTCATGGTTATAATAAGAAAATAAAAAAACTCTCTCTCTCTCTCTCTATATATATATATATATATATATATACATATATATATAACTATTTTTAAACGGATAACTTATTACAAGATACACTATTTTTAATTGTCAAAAAAAATAAAAATACACTACTTCCAGAAATTGGAATTATTTTATTTCTTTATATCTACGTCGCTAGTGATGATAATCAATTGGAATGTTTCCCAACTTCAGAACACTGATTTGTGAGGTGCACCTTACTTCTATAGTGTAAGGGTGCAACCTTATTTAACTTTTTCCATATATACAGAGTCACAAATGTATATTACACACACAAAAGGATCAAAACGCATCTTAAACGGTAAATGGAACATTTTTCAATCTCTTGTATAAAGGAGTGCAAAACTAGGCCTGACTACCCCTTTCTATATCCACTACTAATTTGGTTTCAAAGTCAAAAGAGTAGACTTAATGATACAAGCCCTCAATTTCAAAGACACTCCATAAAAAAAAAAAAGAATAAGTTCACTACTGAAGTTTAGATGGATTACAACAGTTTCAAAATCAACAGCCACCAGATGACATTTTCCAAAAGGAAAACATCTGTTTTTCCACTAAATTTCACTAAAATCCTCAAGATAAACAAATTCATAGCAAAATAAAAGTTCAAGATAAACCTCAAATATGAGGTACACTAAGATCTCAAAACTAGGGAGCAAAATGTTGGGGATAAGATTTTAAACCTATGCTTTCATCCGGCCATAAAACTTCGCCTTCTCCTCAACTGTTTGGAAGCGACCATGACCAAATTTAGAGGCAGTATCGATAAACTTGAGCTTGATCTCCTCCAAAGCAACCCTTGAAGTCTGCTTCAACAGGGATTGCCTCAAAGTCACGACCCTCTTCTTGGGACCAACACAGCACCCCTTGATCATAATATAGTCATCCTTCACCAAACCATAGTGAGGGAACCCTCCCATAGGTGTTATGTCCTTCTCAGTCCTAAATATAGTCACGATAATCAGCACATAATCGATAAATGAAATTTCAAAGCTATAATTTGATGCAAAGAAATCATTAAAGAAATTGTCAATGTTCAAAAAAGTTGACAGAAAAATTATTTTTGCGAGACAAGTTAACAGAAGAAATCCAAAAACATGTTTCTAGTAATTTCAGGAAAGCACGTCTTTTGTCAAGGTCAATACAGAAAGACCATTAGCATCACAACGAGACTGGCAGATTTACTACTAATTAAAATGGTAACACTTCAGCTCAGCAATGTAAGGAAACACGGACAGTTTCGTTCATCTGAAATTACAAAATGGCACAACGGCAGCTGCTATATGTTAAATTCATTGCGAAGCAGATAGATCGTTGAACAGATGGTTCAGATGTTCTTGATGTGCATCGATCCTTCCAATCTAAACCATCCTTAAGCTGAGAAAACCATATTATTATCAAGAAAGCATGTGAAGTGAGTTTTGAAAAGAGGGGGTAAAAATGACAACCAGAATGGTAGAAGCTGAAGTCTCCTACCAACCTTCAACATAATCAAGCTACCTTTATCTTTTGAACAAAGAGAATTAGCATATCTTTTCATTTGGAAAACTAAAAATAATATACACAAACAGATTTACAACATTATATAAGAGGCTGTTTTGCAGTGTTGTTAATAATAAAAAAAAATATCCCTGCACCATGTAGGTTCACATAAAGGTGTCCATGCTTCCATAACACCTGCACCTGATTATCTTTGAATAATGTGCTGCAGTGCAAGGCCCAGTAGCTTTTGTATATATCTTAGGTACATCAAATAGTAATTTAATAATAATGACACCAATAATAAAATACTTGTTGATTAAGGTAAAAAAAGAACAACAATAATACCTGTCAAACTCAGTAATTGCAGAGTGAGACTCCTGCCCTGCCTTTCCCAACTTGTAAATCTTCTTGTTCATCTCCGTCCTGTGATGGTACCCATTTTGTCCAGCCCTGGCTACAGTGAAGGAAACCCTAGCAGGGTGCCATGCACCAATACATGCCACCTTTCGGAGACCTCGGTGAGTCTTGCGAGGAAGTCGGGTAACCCCCCAACGAGTCACCACACCCTCATAACCTTTACCCTTGGTCACGCCAATAATGTCTATCATTTCATCCTTTTGGAAAACTGCATCAATGGGCACGGTCTTCTCAAAGTATTTGTAGGCAAAGTCTACTTTATCAGCAACAGTGCCACCGTTCACTTGGATCTCCATCAAATGGGCTTTCTTCTGTTTCAAGCCCTTCATTTTCCTTATCTGCAAAACCAGATCACAATACAAATGTTTCTCTCTTACAATAAAAGGTGGAAATACAATAGATTTAAGTAAAGAATGAACTAATAAAGAAGTACTTGTAGCAGCAGGGTAATTTACAACATTTGACAAAAGCACGTTTTACATAAGCATTCAAGACATGAGCTTTTTTACATGCTCAGTAGGCAAATAGGTTATTGTCTCGATCTCTAGTCACTTCATCGATATAGAAAACAGAATGCTTATGACAAACTCAGAAAATAAGTGATCTAGAAAGATTTCAGATGAAGGATAATGTTAGTGACGCTAAGTTGCTAACAATCAAAAAACCATTAGCAAATCCATCATCATCACCCAAGCCTTTTCCCAACTAATTGGGGTCAAAAAATTGACATATTTAAATTACACGGATTCACTATCACTTTATTTACAAAATTCAATTCAGTGCTTGTCTCATCTTATCAAAGAAAGTGCATCTGATAGATAATTATTTAGGAAAAGGGAGGAGAAATACTAAAAGAAATAATGTTTCTATTTAAGTTATTCAAGTAACTATCCAGTTTTCAAGGGAAATACCACAAACACCACTCTATAGAAAAAAAGATAAAAACCTAGTATTCTCAAAAGATTTTTCAATAGCCAAAGTTTTGCCACCGGGTGTGGCCAGAGCAGAGCTTTGTAACACAGATGAAGCCTAGGTTTAAGATCCACCACCAAATTATCCAAGAACCAAGGAAGGATGTTTCACAGTTATAGAACTAGATATTTCAAAGAGAAATTTACGTCCTACCCCCTTATTATTGGCAACTACACAAATATTGTTTCTATTTAAGTTATTCAAGAACTATCCAATTTTCAGGGAAATACCACAAACACCACTCTATAGAAAGAAAGATAAACACCTAGTATTCTCAAAAGATTTTTCAATAGCCATAGTTTTGCCGTAGGGTTTGGCCAGAGCAGAGCTTTGCAACACAGATGAAGCCTAGGTTTAAGATCCACCACCAAATTATCCAAGAACCAAGAAAGGATGTTTCACAGTTATAGAACTAGATATTTCAAAGAGAAATTTACGTCCTACCCCCTTATTATTGGCAACTACACAAATACACCCAGTATTCTCAGGAAAAATTTAAATTAAACCTTCGGAAAAAGCCACTAGCATTAAGCCTACACTCTCTAATATATTTTATGCATCTCAAGAGAAGATCAAAAGACAGTTACAATCATAGAGATCAAGATAACACTATACCGAAAAGAAGAAAGATATCTCAGTAATACCCACAAAATTCTCTCACAAAACTAAAAGCCCTACCTTTCAAATAGCCAAGTAATTGAGCAAAGCAGCAACTCAGGTAGGCTAAAGAAAGACACGAGCAAGCAAAAAAACTGAGCCAATTTAGGCTAGGAAAGTGAGTGAGTGAGAGAGAGAAGAAGGGGATTGGAGATGGGAAGTGAGAAAAAAGAAGGTGAAACATTTCCAACCCCCAATCCCTTCATTTGACCTAAAGGAGATGGATGTAGAGAGACAAGACACATTTACTGGTGATTTTCAGGGGAGTTCAGTGCCGGAATCAGAGTTCTATAAGTAGAGAGGAAGACAAAAAAGTACAAGAGGTTCAGAGAGGCTAGAGAGAGAAACCAAGCAGGTATAAGGGAGAGAGGGGTTAGAGAGAAAACCAGAGAGTAGGACCATTCTTGTCAAAGGTACTTCAATAAGACACACATGTGAGGGGTTTTTTGAGAGGTGGAGAGAGGAAGGGGGGGAAGGGGGGTTCGGAAAGGTTTTATATGGTTTTAACAAAAAATATCGCGTTTGTGTAAGAACCCATGTATAGTGGGGTAGAACGTAAATTTGCCACACCTCACGATGGAAACCAAGAGAATTGACTGGTAAAAAATGTAACAACTTGCACAAACCCAGCGATCAAAAAGCAAGGAGAGGCATATGTAAAAGCTTTCTGAATTAGCACCTGTGTGTGAGCCAAAACACGCACAACAGTAGCATACTTCTTCATCTTCTCTAGCTCAGCAGTTATCTCTTTTTTCCCATCTTCAGATTCATATTTCTTGGAATACTTGGTAAAAGCTTTCTTCTTTGACTTGTACCAATTCTTATAGAATCTCCTCCTCAATTCCTCACTCAAATGCTGGGCCCAAACAGTATTCAAAGTGCGAAGCCCGCGAGGTGTCTTCACATAACCCACAGCTCCAACAACAACCAGTGGAGGAGCTTCTATGATTGTCACTGCCTCACATGTCTCCTTCTTATGAAGTTCTATAAAATGCAAAACAATCAATAAGCAAGAACATCCAAACATTACGCTAAGCAAACCAGAATGTACAAAACTAAAACAGAATTTTATTGAGTAGCATACATGAAAGAAACACAGTACATAGTTTGCGAAAAAACAGAACCCAACCTCAGCCGTTTTTTGGGTGAAATACACCAATTAAGGTGGGTGTCTTTCGAATTCCTCTCTCTCAGAGACTTGGAAATAAAACATTAAACAGATAAAGTAAACAAAATACACTTTGGAAGTAAAAAATTACTTAACCTTTTTTTTTTGGAAGTAAAAAATTGAACAGATAAAGTAAACAAAAGAAGGTTGCGAAGGATTAGAACATAATCAGTGATTTAAGGCTCAGACTCAGGTCCAGACTCGCCATGGGCCCAAGCCCAAGTCAGCAGTCTGGTTTGGCTGAGTCAGCAGTCTGACTGGGCTGACTTTCTGTAAAATTTACACAGTAGGATGGGTAACTTGTTCCGAAGCAGGCAAGTCTTAGGGTTCTGAAATCACAGACCCAGCACCCTGCTTGGTCTGAATAATTTGGCTGGGTACAACACCAAACCTACTTGTTAAACACTGAACGTAACATTGGACATGAACAAGGGATATGGCAGTCCTCAGCAAAAACATGGCAGAAGAACATGGAAAAGGTGTAACATGTATAAAGAGGTAGCAAAATTATTTATCATAAGATTCAACAAGGGAAATAAGAAATAAACCTTTCCTTATCCCCATTCTCGCAGTTTACCTACTTATTTTTCAGAAAATCTTGTTGCTTCAGTAAGGAAAGATGACAAACTCAATTTCCTAGATCATTCGATAAGTTGCAACATCACATACATTTCAAGGCTGATACATCTCAATTAATGAGAACAGTGAGAAAGGGGCCTGATGGTGTATAATCGTAAACGAAATAACCGCCACATAAAAAATCAAACTAGAAGAAAATGAAAAGTTAACATAATCAATCCAACATGTAGTCACTACAAAAGATATTCCAATAATTTAAAAAAAAAAAAATCAAATAATAAAGAAAGAGCAAAAGGCAACATACTCGATCCTGGTTTGTCAACCTCTCTGACAATGTGGGTCATACCAGACTTGTATCCAAGGAAAGCGGTAAGCTTGCAAGGCTTGGTGGGATCATCCTTTGGAAAAGCTTTCACTGTATCAAACCCATTCAATTAAACCAGTTAACAACATTTCAGAGAGGAGAAGAGGAACCATATTCACGTGAACCCCACAATCAGAAACTATATGCGCCACTACAAATAGTTAAAAAAAGAGTACAACAGTATTCTAAAGTTAATCATTAATAAAAGGAAAAAGTTTATATAGAGCCGAGGCTCTAAACAATTAAATTAGAGCCCACATCAAAATTTTCACCAGAAGATGTTGTTTTGATGCCCAAATATCCTCAAATTGATCATCTCGACATCAAGATGCATGGACATGAGAAAAAAATGGATTTCAAGTTTTGGAAATAGTGCATCTTGTAATGCATTTTTGTACCGCCAATTTTCAAAATTTTCAAGTTTTCATAGATCTGCTCGATGTACAATGTCTTTGAAGCTTTAAATTTTATAATTAAAAATGAAAATATATTTTAAGGCTATCACAAATATTTCCAGTATTGAAGCCATGTTTCTCGACACTATTTGAAGGTGCGATTTACTTTGATTGTTTAGAGCCTCAGCTCTATACAAACCGCACCCTTAATAAAATGATACTGTGATTTTACTAAAGTTGCATTGTGTTCAATGACAACACTTCTAATCATAGAAGAAAAAAAAATAACTGGGTAAAAGCTGAACTATTGTGATGACAAAACACTCGTGCCTTTAATCCATATGAACTGAATAATAAGAAACTACGTAACCAGTTAGATAAACGGGCTGAAAAACAATGAGTAGGCTAGTGTTTCGAAAAGTTTGTTAGGGAAAGAGTGATACTAGGATTTTAGGAAATATTCGTTGTGTTCAATGAAAGCACTGATAGTTGTGAGAAATAAGCAGGAACTGAGCCACCGAGAAAAATCCTAATATCCTTATAGATAAGAGGGAAGAGTATTGAAGAAATCAATTCCAAATAGAGCATAACAACCCCATTAATCCAGCAAAAATAACAAAATATATCAACGTGTAGCTAACATTAATATAAGGTCCTTATTTCATGAAACCAATACAACATTTTAACATAAAAAGGAAAAAAAAAAACAGATGCCAGGACAATCCATTTCCACATGCGGAGGGTAAATAAACAATACTATCTTACGAATAATTCAAGAAAACAGAATAAATATCAGTAAAAAAAGCATAGGCAACAAAAAAAGTACAAAACCATAATCAGAGAAAAAACTCGAGTACAATCCATTATTAAACAGAATAATACAATACGATTCCTCCATGAAAGTACAGTCACCATCTGGAATAGTGAACCATGACGCTTGAGGACCAACCGATCTAGAGAAAGAGCTAGGGCATTTCGGGTTTGTACCTTTTCCTCTGTGTCGACTGGCTCTCTTCCTTGGAAGAAACCCTAGGGAACCATGTCGAGGGTGCTCGAATTTCCTATGAGACATTGCTCTCCCTCTCTCTCACTCTCAAAATACCAGGCGGGCTGCCGATCCTATGTAGCGAAGCTCCCTCTCTCTCAAAATACCAGGCGGGCTGCGCTCCTATGTAGGCATTTTTCTAGGGATTTTTCGCGTAGTTCAAAATTACTAAACCATCCGTTCAATTATCTGTAATTTCATGAGTGCCCTTAAACGTACCGTGTTCAATTTTCAGGTATCAGGATATCGTAAGTGTTGTCCTGGGGATCTTAATCTTGACCGTTCACGCTCCGGGTTGTTGAGATTTGAAATGAGTGCTTTCTCTGGAAATCTGGGCCGTCCATTCTATGAAACGAGCGATTACATGAACTGCCATTAATGGATTGTGTACCATGCGATGTTACTTGGCTAAGAAAAAGAAGAGAAAGGACTTTGATTTTGTTTACAAAATTTTGCTAAATTTGGTTTTTCAATATACTCCAATTTTTTTAAAAAATATATTTTTAATTTCAAAATATCAGTAAAATTGCAAATTCTAGACAAAAACGAAATATTACTGTGTTTTATAATTTAAAAAATGGAGAAAATTTCAAATTCTAGATGAAAACAAAGTGTCATTGCATTTAATCATTGGGAAAATAGTTTGATAGGACAACAGGCCCATCAAAACAACTACAGGATGAGGTATCGTTGTGCATGTTGTTCACAAATGACATAGTTTGATTGATGAGACCCAAAACAACGTAAACACAAAGTTAGAGCTTTGATGGGATGCTCTAGAATCCAAAGGTTTTAAAATTAGTCGGAGTAAGACAAAGTATATGGAATGCAAGTTTAGTGATAATAAGAGTAGAGATGAGGATGTAATTAAGATTAACGGCCATGAAATACAAAAAAAACCACACTTGGGTCGATAATCCAAGAATTTTGAGAGATTGAGGAAGATATTGCATATATAATTAACGCTAAGTTGATGACGTAGAGATGTACAATTGGAATATTATCTAATCGCCACATACCAATGAAACTGAAGGGCAAGTTCTATGAGATAGTTGTGACACTAGCTTTGCTCTATGGGGTGGAAGGTTGGATGGACCAAAAGACAACATACCTATAGAATAAGTAGAAAAGATATGAGGATGTTAATATGGATGAGTGGCAAGACAATAAATGATAAAATTCGAAATGAATCTATTGAAGAGAATTTAGGTGTGGCACTAATAAGAGATGGATAAGTGGCAAGACAAGAAGGGATAAATTTTCAAATGAATCTATTAATGAATCTATTGGGGAGAAATTATGTGTGGCACTAATAAGCAATAAGATGAGAGACAGTAGACTTAGATGGGCTGACCATGTGTGGCTTTGAACAAGTAAAACACCTATTAGGAAATGTGAGTTAATTCAAGTTGAATGACTGAAAAGGGCAAGGAGTATACCCAAAAAGACATGGTGGGAAGTAGTCCGAAAAGATATAGGGACATATAGCCTCACTGATGATATGACCTTTAATATAATAGAATGGTGGATCAAGATTTGTGTAGCCGACCCCAATTAATTGGAAAATGTTTGATGATGATAATAATGATATATGTATATATATATATATATATATATATATATAGGAAAATAACATTTACCCCCTCTTCGAAATTTCCCATCCCTAGTAGCCCCTTGGGATCACCAAAAACTCATGTACCTCTTCAAGTTTAAAACTTTGGGACTAATTAGCCCCCTAATTATGTTTTTCTTTGGTTTTTTTACAAACTTGATCACGCCAAAACCATACATTAGTCATCCATAATTTTTTTATGACTTGATATACAAATTTTATTGATGATGATAATTATAATTAGTATTATAAATAATTATTATTATAATAATAGCAATAAGAACAACAACAATATATTAATTGTTAAATAATTCATCTCTTATAGGTATTTTTAAATTTTTATTTAATTAAATGAAAATTTTATTTATTTAATTTTATTTAACAATAGTAATAGAGATATAGATTAAACATTTTCCAAGTTCAAAAGATATTGATGCAATTGTAAAATAGGTCATAATATTAAAAAAAATCATTTTATTTTCATGTCTAAATTTATAGAGTGGGGTATATGGAGGTAAGATTGGTTTTAAGCAATGGAGGAGAAAGGAAAGGAAGTCGATTAATGGAAAGGTTTGGCATTTTGTAATAAAAATATAAAATTTGTAAAAAGAACAAATAAAACATATTTAGGGGGTCAACCGTCCCAAAATTTTAAACTTATGGGGGTACAATGGATTTTGATGAACCCAATGGGCTAATAGAGATGGAAAATTCGGGTGCTGGAGCTGGGGTATAAGTCATTTTCCATATATATATATATAGGAAAACTCTTCCCAACGCCTATAGGCGAAAATGACCAGTGATTTCGTCTACCCTCATTGCCATTCGAACTTCATCGCACGGTCACAGTTGTTCGGGTGATGTTTCATTTTTCAATTTTTTTTTAATAATCGAAATGATCTGAAATTTGGAATGTGTGTACATCTTAGTGAGACAGGGGTATAAGTCATTTCAACACACACACATATATATAGGAAAACTCTTCCTAATGCCTATAGGTGAAAATGAACAGTGATTTCGCCTACCTTCATTACCATCCAAACTTCATCGTACGGTCACAGTTATCCGGTTGTGTTTCAATTTTTATTTTTTTTAATAATCGAAATGATCTGAAATTTGGAATGTGTGTACATCTTAGTGAGGTGTACCTAATAAAAATATGAAAAAAATAATCCGAAAAATACGAATTGATCAAAATACCCCTGTAAATTTTATGGAGGTATTTTGGTCAATTTATATTTTTTGGATTATTTTTTTCATATTTTTATTAAGTGAGTCTCACTAAGATGTACACACGCTCAAAATTTCAAATAATTTAGATTTGTAAAAATAAATAAAAATTAAAATACTACCAAAAAATTATGACCGTGCGATGAAGTTTGTATGATAATGAAGGTAGGTGAAATCACTGTTCATTTCGCCTATAGGCACTGGGAAGAGTTTTCCTTAAACAGTAGGTTTAATATATAAAAGGTGTAGTTTGTATAGAGCCGATGCTCTAAATAATAAAAGTAATTATAAACTTAAAAATCTTGAAAATTGATACTACAAAAATACGTTACAAGATGCACTATTTCCAAAACTTGAAATCCATTTTTTTTTACGTCCATGCATCTTGATGTCGAGATGATCAATTTGAAGATATTTGAGCATCAAAACAACCTCTTCTAATGAATTTTTTGAGGTGGGCGCTAATTTGATTATTTAGAGCCTCAACTCAAAGATATTTTGGGCATCAAAAAAACTATTTGGTTGTTTTGAGTTAAGACTGAAAAGCAAAATAATTTAGCAAATTAAAGAAGCCTCATTATTTGGGTTTTTTGTTGTTGCTTCGGGGGAGGTTGCAATATCCGCCACACAGATGAGGCAATTATCTCTTTTTTTTTAGAGATAGTGTGTTCTATGAAACAAGAACAGAAACAAAACAAAGGCAACAATCAAGAGAGAGAAAGTCGATATCTTTGGAGCGGGTCATTGGCCGGAAACCTACATCATAAACCCTCCAAGCGTAGTCCTTTTTGAGAAAAATGAAAAAGTATTAAATTAAAGAAGGGTGTGGTTTTTATAAAGTTGCACCTTAGACAATCAATTTAAGTAGCACTTTCAAAATTTATCATAACAGGTAATTTTGGTGTAAAAATTTTTTAGGATTATCTGAAAATCTATTCTTATATCTAATTATAAAATTTTAAACGTCAAAAATAGTTAAAATCAAGTAGATCTATAAATATATGAAAATCTTGAAAATAGACCGTCTAGAAAATGCGTTACAAGATGTACAATTTTTAGGACTCAAAAATCCTTATTTTTTATTTTTTATATTTGTAGATCTTGATGTCGAGATGATCCATTAGAAGGTTTTTCGACATTAAAACAACTTTTTTTAATGAATTTTTGAGGTGTATCTGTAATTCTACATTTTAAATAATAGACAAAAAAAAATTATATTGATTGATTTCCGCTCTTCGTCATGCCGTTACCTTCGGGACACAAGACACATTCATTATTATTGCCTTTTGTAAATCTGAAAGTGCGATCTTCCCTCAAGTTTTACCCAGAAAGGGCAAATTTTATATTTGAAAAAAAACCCTTGTGCAGGCGCAAGATACACGAAAGAGAGAGATGCTTCGCCTTCTTATTTTGCCTTCTCACTGCGTGTTTATGGCTAGTAATTTACACGTTTGAGGTTTCCTCGTCTTCTTTCGTGTTGTGTTAGGGTTTTCCGCTTCTTTCTTTCTTTCTCAGGCTCCATGGATAGCCCACAACGTCGTGGTTTCTATGGTGGTGGATCCATCAGATCAAGGTAAATTTTCACTTTGATTTGGGAGATTTAGGGTCTCCTCTTCTTCATAAGGATCATGTTCCCTTTTTCTTTTTGCTTTTTTGATAGTTTATTTGGATTTCAATGATTTGATGCAGAGAAGGGGTTTCAACAAGAGTGGGTTCTTCTTCGCAAGAAGAGATTCAAGTGAGGATCGATCCTTTGCATGCAGATTTAGATGAAAAGATAACTGGCTTGCATTGGAAGATCAGGCAATTGAAAAATGTGAGTTCCCTGTTTCCGAAACTCTTTTTTGAAGGTAACTGAGGAGAATTCTTGTATAGTTTTGTTCATTAAAAACAAAAAAAAACCTGAAATGATTTCATCCATTGAACAAAGAAAAAAAGAAATTCTGATGTGTTTTGCATAACTGAGGGAGCTAAAGACCTTGATATTGGTTATTGGATTTTTTTCATAATTTTTTTATTATCTGTTTTTTATTTCCATTTTGGGATTATTGAGCAATGGGGTTATCATGTCTTGCTTGTCTAAGATCATTTTTGTTCGCATTGTGCTATAAATTTGGTCCGTTTCAAACTTTTATTTTTCTGGTTTCTTCCTCTTTTCTTAATTTTCATGGATTTGAATTTTAAATTTGGGCTAGGTGACTTCGTATATTTTTTGGGCTATGAACTATTTAAAAACATTCTTACAAGTAGCTTAGTTTTGTATGAGGCAAAACAGTGATAAGGACAGGACTGAACGTGAATTCAAAGAAGGAGATTTGGTGTTTTTGAAGTTACAACCTTATGAATGTTTAACAGTACCTCTACGAGGATTTATGAAGTCTGCCCGGCACCTAGGCGCTTGCCTAGAAATACCCTACACGGGCGGATGTACCTGGGTGGGTGCCCAGGTGGGCCAGGCGGGAGCCTAGGCAGGTGCCCAGGGATGTGGCTTTTTTTTATTTATTTAAATACCGAAAAGGAAAATGGGGTAATTTTGAGGTTTAAATAGGTTATGGGGGTTATTTTCACCCCCTTAAAAGAAAATTTCCATAAACCCTCAATCGCTTTTTGAGAATCAAAAGTATTTTTTGTGGTTTGAAAAACCTTCCCAAACCTTTTCACTTAGTATGAAATATGTGAGAGTTGGAGCAGTGTTTTAAAATGCGTGATGCGGCCCTGATGCAGTGGGGGGCCGATGCGGCTCGATGTGGCCCGGATGCGGGTGCATCGCGATGATGCGGTCAATAAATGTAAAAAAGTTCTAAAAAATCTAAAAAATAAGTTATTGCATAAGAGAAAATATGAAGGTGATATATGCGATAGTAGGTATTTTAGTTTAATGATTAACTTCAAAACTATTAGTTGTCGGAGATTTTGTATCCAAGTATACACTATCCCCTGATAGAAACTAGAAACGTGAAACCAGCTTCATAAAGCATTCAACAATCAACAGCCATAAGCACAAATTTGCAACATAAGCACAACTATAAGCACAACCATCAACAACCATAAGCCTAAATAGTGATATTATAAATACAAACCAAAAGTCAAGCTCAAGAAGAGTTAATAGTTAATAACTTAATACAATCATCCATTTTAGAAGTCAATTTTGAAATCTGAACTTCATTTTTTTCAAATATCAATCAGACAAGTCATCTTGAGAGTCGTCATGCGCATCATCAATATCATCATCGACGGCCTCCATGTATTCTTCTTCATCGGTCTCCTCTGAGTCAGCTTCCTCCTCCTCAACCTCTGAAGCTAATGTGCGAGTGCGACTAGACCCATCAGCTCCTCTACTCCTTTGTGCTCTAGTATTAGGTCGATCTTCTTCATAAGCCCCTGTTGCTAGCTCGACATCAAGCCATGTAAGATCCTCACCCTTAAACACACGCTCTTGTCTTGGATCCATGGTCCACTCACTTATGGAATCACCATCAGCTTCATATAATTGAATAGGGTTGAGCTTCGTGCGATTTTCATACCTCTCTCCTTAAGCCTCTCGTTATACCGTATATAAGCCAAATCATTCAACTTTTTCTGCTCCAACCTATTTCTTTTTTTTGTATGGAGCTATGGTAGAAATGTGAAATCAGATAAATTAGATTTTAGATTAGAAAATTGAAATTCAAGAAATAAGGATTAAGGAATAAGGAGTAAAGGACTTATATGCTCAAATGCATTCACAATTGCGCTCACAACCAGATGAACTAGATGTGAGATTCAACACTCGAATAGCGAGACATTGTAGATTTGGTGTCTCGCTTCCATATAATGCTCACCATGCAGCTGTATAATATTTTATAATTTATAATATAGTTAAAAATTAAGAGTATAAAATAAACAATAGAACTATACATAAAGTAAGAGATAAGTAAGATTATTTTTGGGCTTTTGGCCTTTATCTGGATCTGTAGTGTCCCTATTTCGAGTGACAATATCTCTCCCAAAGTTCCTCAAGGCTAACTTGAACTTAATCAATTCATGGCTCTGGATCTCATCCTGGATATCTTTGTCTGGCACTAACCTCTCTAGCACATCTAAGAACCCACCATTTATTACACGATCTGACTCAATGGATGGGTGCTTGTAGTGAAGAGATGGGTTTAGAAAATAACTAGTTGAATGGAGGTGCCTATGAAGCTGGGTATTCCATCTCTTATCAATAATTTTAAGTATAGCCTTGCGCATATTTTCTATTTTCATCATCCTTTAAAACATCTTTTATTTCAATTCTTTCCCTAGTCATTGCCTCATGTATGTAGCCCATGATGGGCTTCGCATCACCATCAACCAGTCGAAGCTCTCTTACTAAACGGCGAGCCACCTCCAATGCAAAAATTATTTGATTCCAAAAAGATGTATTCATAATATTTTTTTTAGCCTTTCTTCCATCCTTATGCTTTGACCATTTGCTTTGAATCCATTGCTCTAAAGCAAACATGGACCTCAAGGCACTTTTTTAATTGGCTAGGCTTCGAAGAGTGAGAAATGACGTGGCAAATCTAGTGATATCCGGTCTCACTAATTCTCTCTTCTTTGTAAAAGACCTCATCATGCCTAAGATTATGGTTTGATTGTAAATAAATTCAACAACAAACATAACTCTTGAAATCACTTCACTAAATAAAGATGTTGTACCCATTTCCTTAAGCATAAGATTAACACAGTGAGCTGTGCAATGAGTCCAAAACATATGCTTCCTTTTCAAAGTCAAGAAATGCCCAGCTGCAGCATAGTGGGCACCATTGTCAGTGATAATTTGTACCACATTTTGCTCCCCAGCAAAATCGACAATCTCATCCATCAAGCCACATAAGTATATACGCTCATGTGACTTGTCTGATGCATCAATAGACTTAACAAAAAAAGTACCTGTTGGGCAGTTAACCAAAAAATTAATGAATGCCCTTGATTTTCCTTTGGACCAACCATCTCACATAATAGTGGCCCCATATTTCTTCCACCCTTCTCTTAGAGAAATCAAAATTTTATTCACATCAAATACAACATCCTTCAATAAGGGTTCCCTAACCTAATGTAGTGAAGGAGGAATAAGTCTTGGGCCATATTGCCCAATTACCTGGACCATATATGCAAAACTATCCAGAGTTATAGTATTAAAAGGAACGTCAGCCATGTAAATCCACTGTGCAATCCACTTACATACCGACTTCTTTTGTTCTTTCTTATATTTATTTTCAAATGTGGTTTGTTTTGTTTTTTTTTTCTCTCCTGAATCACAATTTTGGGGCTAGGGGTGAAAAAAGAATCCATTAGCCCCTTAGAGAGAGGTGTTCTGCTCTCAGCACTACCACCAATATTTATAACCCTCTCTCTTGAGGTTGGAGTATGAGTATCCCTTTGCTTCATAGCAACTTCAGACATGTCATCATCATCATCATCATCATCATCAAATAATTGCATATCATCAAGTAATTCCTTTTTTTTTCTCTTTATCTTTTTTCAATTTATCCAAATACTCTCTAATATCTTTTTTTGTTATCATCTGTAGCTTGTGGGCATGCTCTTACATTTTCAGAAATTTCAGCTAAATGCTCTTTTTGTCGAAAAATACCACCTATATAAGTATTTCCATAGAGCAAGTATATCACACAATTTTTATCTTTCGGATTTTTTAGTTTAGCATATTTCCAAGCCGGATCCTTGTTATTAGAAGATTGGGAAGAAGACATTGCCCCAAAAATAAGTATAACAGTATTATTGTACAAGAAGGAATAAAAAGTTACAGACTCTGTGAAGTAGTGCTCGATTTCTTCACGGCCTCTAAAACCCCGAATTTCTTATCACAAATTCACCTTAACATCCCCAAATCAACAATCAAAGGCATCAAATGAACATCCAAGTATCAAACAACCGCCAAATCGAAGATTTGGATGAAAAAAAATTTTTCGCCAAATTTTTTTTTCCCTGGATTTGATGCAAAAAATGCCACAAAAGTGGCTGGAAATCTTCGTTTAGGGGGTATAATAACCCCCCAAACAGTTTCCCTAAACTTTGGAAGTTCAAAAATACCATTTTGCCCCTCTATGAGGGGCAAAATCGATAAATTTTTTCGCAGAAAACAGATGTGGCCATGATGCGGCGCATATGCTGCCGCATCTGTCAAAAGCGCATATGTGCCAGTTTGTGATGTGGATGCGAGTGCATCCCGCATGATGCGGCCGCATTTTAAAACACCGAGTTGGAGACTATTACTAATACATATCCTATTAGACTTTAAAATTTTGTATGGTTTGACATTTGAAATTTGAACAAATTTATTCCCAACATGCGATATGTCATATTTTTGTACATAAAAAAATGTTACAATATTTTCAAATGAAATAAATTCTAAAATTGACATAAATATATGTATATATACTGCATATCTATATAACTTGGACAACAGGTTGCCTAAGGTTCTGGACAACTGCCTAGGTGCCCGCCTGGGCGCCAAGCGGGCCGCCTAGCGTTTTTTGAAACCTTGGGCCAGGTAGCATACAAGTTAGACCTTGCAGACTCCAAAACTTATCTTGTTTTCCATGCATCTTGCCGCAAGAAGAAGCTGGGGCTGCATATTGAGAAGCATTAGGAATTTCCAGTAGTCTCAAAGGTGGCTATAGTACAACTTCAGCCACAAGCGATCCTTGATCAACGCATGGTATGACGCAACAATAGAGCTGTTTTATACAAGCTTCAAGAATGTTTCCAGATTTCCAACCTTGAGGGCAATGTTGGTTTGCAAGGAGGGTGTAATGTTGAGATAAAGAGGTGAAATAAGCAAGGATTTAAACTTTAAATTTAGGATAGATAGTTTGATAGTTTTCAGGAATTCAAATTTCAGATTTGATTTGTAGCGGGGAGAATAAAAATGTGTTTTGTGGGGGAGGAGCAGGTAGAGATTCTAGAGAAGAAAATTGTAGTGTTTAAAAGCACACAAGAGGACTTTCCCCCCAAAGTGGGCTGTTTGTTTTCTTTTTGCACATTTTAATTTCTTTTTTAATTTCACTCTTGACTGGTTCTTATCAATGGGTTCTTATTATCATTTATGGCTGATATTTTTTGCGATTCCGTGAGGAACCAGTGATAGCAGACACTTCTGATAAAACTACTAGAATCTCTTAAGTCAACTTTCTTTAAAAAAAAAAAAACGAGAATATCTTTAGTCTTTCCATTATTAAAAGGTGTGAAAAAAAAAAAAAACAAATGAAATCTGATCATTTCATGCTTATTATTCTCATCATTGGATAAGTTATTAGCATATAATAGTTTCCATTAATAAACTATTATATGCTTGTTATTCTTCATTTGGTGTACAAAATTTACCATAAACTATGTTGTACCAGGGATCAGTTAAGCAAATGCTAAGAGTTCAGTTAGTGTGTTTTCGAAGTATTTACTCGGGAATAGTTATGGCATGCAATCCTATCATCATCATCATCATCATCTAAGCCTTATTCCAACTATTTGGGGTCGGGCTACATGAATCTTGATTTGCCATTCTGCACATCGGTTCAGGATTCATGACAATATTTGGTAGAGTTTTGCGCTGGCTGCCTTGCCTAACCCTACCCTCCTCCTTTACCTGGGCTTGGGTCCAGCTTGGGGCTGGCTAAGGCAGAGTTATGGCATGAAATCCTATAATCTTACATTTTCTTATTGAAACATTTGTTCACCTCATTCTTGTGTGGGCACGCTCTTGAGAGATAGATGGAAGGGTTGGGCTTGAGTTGATTTGTCCACATTAGGACGCTTTCTTCGGTAGCTGAACTGTGAACTGTTGGTTGTATGACTTAAGTTGTTGCATCACTCCCCTTTGTTTTCTGGATTGTGTTTTGCTCCTGCTCTTTGAGCACCGGATGTCCTTATTGTCAGTTACAGTGTTAGGAATAGTCATTATTTTTTATATCTCTATTCCTTTTATAATTTCTTTTTTATTTTTCTTTTAATGTTCTTCCTCCTTTTTGTTCAATTCTTGCAGGTAGCTCAAGAAATAGAGACGGAGGCAAAGTTTCAGAATGATTTCATAAGCCAATTGGTAAAGTTTATTTAAAGTTTCATCCACGTAATTTGTCTTATATTTATAACGCAGTTGCGCTATGTGGAGTTAGGTCTGTTGTTTCCTTATTTTCTTCTGGTTGCAGTAAACTAAGGGGTATTTCATTATATGTTAATCCTTATTTTCAATATATGTTAATCCTGCCAGGAGGCCACTATATATTCATTCTCTTTCCTATTAGAAAAAACTTTATGAAGTGGAGTTGTAACTTTATTTGGGTAGAGACTTTAGGGGCTTTGGCTGACCATCAAAAGGAAAAGAGCGCGTATGAGCTCTCTGCAAGTGTAATGTTGAGACTAATTTTGGGCTTTCAACTAGTTTCATTTTCTATAAATATCAAAGGATTGCTACTTGACTTGACATGCATTTAAAAACACATAAGGTGTGAAGGTATTTGTATTGATGGATTATACGATTAAGGGTAAAATCTTAAGAGACCCATGCGCTAATTATCAAATATTTTCTTTAAGGTACTCATCGTCATCATCATCATCACCATCATAGCCTTTACTCAATTAATTGGGGTCTGCTACACAAATCCTGGTCCGCCTTTCTGTTCTATTAAATGCCATACCCTAAGTGAGGCCATAAGCCCTCATATCTTTCTGAACTACTTCCAACCATGTCCTTTTGGGCCTACCTTTTGCCATTTTAAGTTCTGCCACTTGAACTAACTCGTACCTCCTAATAGGTACTCGGATATTTCATATTAGAAAATAAAAAAAAAAATTCCTTAGTTAAAACAAGCTTGAACTTGTGGCTATAAAGGAAATTTGTATTTATTGTTAAAATGCAATTTTATCAAGAAAAAGAAATTGGCCCATCAATTCTAAATTTTTAGTGCAATTCGATACTGCTTCATAGACTCGTTTTTCCATCCAAAGCAAAGAATGAAGCTTGACAAAAACTTCAAATTTAGCTTGGGAAATGTATGATCAAGCTCTCAAATGCAATATTTCTAGTCGCAAAAAATAAATACTATATTTCAGGTTTTCATTTTTACAGTTTCTGTTGTCATAATTTTGTGGAATGGGTATGTCATTTTCTTGTTCATGCTGTACTGGATGAGCTTTCATGGTTTCTTGTACCTGCATCATATGGAACTCTTATTTTAAGTTTGGGAGATACTGTTGGCAGATTGCTATTGCGACTGTAGGAGTCCTCCTAAAGCGTATTATTTGCATTGCTAAATATTCTGTGGTGCCCTTTTGAGAACACCCTTTAGTTATGTTCATAACTAAAACTAGGAACTAGTGCAAGGCAGGACTTTTAGATGCCCTCAAGTCCAGGTGTTTTTTGTTCATTGTGACTGGCCTTTAGGTAAGGTGGTTGGTGTTCTAAATGAAATTAGGAACCATGTCTGCTGATACCAATAGGAAAAGTGAACCATAAGTAGCCGTTAAGTTCAGCTTTGGCAAAGGGGTTTGCTTGGTAGGCTGAGGAAAATTGTAACCTTAAAATCTTAGGGGTCTTTTCTGTTCGCAATAACAACTATGGGCAACACGTTATATTACCTTGATCAAGAACATGAGTGGTACCTTGAGCAAAAGAGACTCTTGGAGCTAGCTGAGCTTAATTTGCAACCTCATCGTTGAAGTTTGAAACGAATCCTAGAGGGTCGAATTTCTGATATTTTTTCTTTATAAGAGTTATGATGAAGAGAGTCAACCAAACAAACACTATAGCTAGAAGTATGAGTACCAAAGACGATCAAGAGTAGGATGTCCCAAGGAACGATAGATCAAATTCTATAAAGAATCTTGGATGCGGTAATCCGAGAAACCGGACTAGCACTACCAAGATGATGGAAGCAACCATATGCCTTTAGTTTTTGTGTGCAGCATTTACACCTGAGACATGGTGTGCCACTACCCAAATTTCTCTGACACATGAGTAGACTTCCGCGTACATGGAATATAATGCATTACAACAAGAATGGAGTCTGCTAATATTTTTTATTTTTTTGCATGAATTACTGTAAGTGCAGTCTGCAATATATATATATATATATATATATATATATATATATATATATATATATATATATATATATATATGTTAACTGAGTGGAGTCTGCAATTGGGGTTTGTTTGAGAAGCAAGAGTTGCCAATCAAGCGGTAGCAGCTGGGTTTTCATAGCACTACGCCTCAAGTTCCATTCCTATGTACCTTGTCCCAATTTTTTTTTTGTTTTTACTCCCTGCCCCATCTGGTTTAGATTTGTTTTTCTTTTTTAGAAATTAGAGGGAAAAGCATTTTTAACCAAAAAGATGGATGGTAAAAATGGAAAATGAGCCTGCCTAGGGGTGTATTCCTTGAAATGTGAGCATGACCAGACCTGGCATACTTATCAAGTAAAACGAGTTGTCTCAATGGCAATGAATCCATTGAGTTAATTTAAGAATTATTTTTGGAGTTGTTACTTTGCTAAGTTTTTCAAAGTAGTATTATTAATAGCTCTTACTTAATGCTGACAGTTGCTATATACTATAAGTTGGGTAGTTTAGACATCAACAATTGCTATTCTGTTTGGCTTTAAGCAACCTGGATTGTAATGTCCATGTTCTTGGTTCTTGAAAATTTGCCAATGACCTTATTAATGAATTGGGGGAATCACACTAAACCTTTTTCCTCAGCCAAATCATGCAAGTGTGTGCAGATTACACCCTTCACTAGCCCTTGATCTTTTGACCGCCTAGGCTGTACAGCCTGGATTAGGAATGTGATCAAATTTATTTCCTTTTCTAGTGATTTCTTACGTGATATTGAACTGTGTGGGAGTGACCAAGGTAGCCAATTGATTTGTTGGCTGTATAAATGGGAACACACTTGTCCCAGGCATATTATGAAACTTGTTTATCGAATTGGACCATCTCACAAAGCGGGAGAGTTCCAGTCTATGATATTTTTTTTTACCTTTCAAAAGGATATTGTTTCAACTGATGAAGGAGAAGACTTCCATCTTTTTGCTTAAGCAATTTGGAAATCGTAGTAACTCATGCATAGCTCCCAAATAAAATGTGATATTTATCAACTTATCTTTTGGACGTTTGTCTATGTATATTTTATTGAATTATCATTCCCGCTTATGCTGCATAAAAGTTACATTTATTTTCTGTTCTGTGATTTTTTAACATAGCAAACAACATTGATGAAAGCTCAAGCGGGGGTAAAGAACAACATGAGAAGATTGAACAAGAGTATTATTCAGCAAGGCTCAAACCATGTTTTCCATGTTGTTCTATTTGCATTTATATGTTTCTTTGTGTTCTATCTCTTGTCCAAATTTTCCAGGATGATGACACATGGCGAGACACTATGAGACATTGCGAGACTTGTAAGGATATATACCGATTATAATTGTTTATTTTGTATAGCCGGATGTATACCGATTATAATTTTTTATTTTGTGTAACCACTTTTGCTCAATGACTTGTAATTATCCCCATTCTGATTTATGTTTTCGCACTCATATATCTTGAATTCAAGAGTAACACGCAAGTAGGGCTGCCACCGGGGCAGCCCAAGTCTGAAAATGTTTCGGCCTGGACCAAAAAATACGGCTCAAAACGCATTAGGAAGCCTCTTATTTATTTTAATCTCGCCGATCAAGCTTTTCTTGTTTGTAGTAATCCAAAAAAAATATGCGCAAATATTTTTTAGAAACTTTTTTTGGGTTCTTAGAGAGTTTAGAGAGAAAGAGAGATTGGGTTTTTAGGGTTTTAGAGAGAAAAAGAGATTGGGTTTTTAGTGCGAGAGAAATTGGGTTTTTAGTAAGAGAATGGGTTTTTTTTAGATACAGAAAGAGAGAATGGGTTTTTAGAGAGAAGAAAAAGAGATTGGTTTTTTAGAGATAGAATGGGCTTTTTAAGAGAAAAAGATTGGGTTTTTAGAGAGAGAAAGAGATTGGGTTTTTAGAGTGAGAAAGAGAGATTGAGTTTGAAAAAGATATTGGATTTTTAGAGTGTGAAAGAAAGATTGAGTTTGTAGAGAGAATGAGTTTTTAGAGAGAGAGAGAGATTGGGTATAGAGAAAGTGGGTTTTAGAGAGAGAGATTGGGTTTTTTGATAGAATAGGTTTTTAGAGAGCGAGATTGGTTTAGAGAGAGAATGGGCTGTTAGAGAGAGAGATATTGGTTTAGAGAGAATGAGAAATTGGGTTTTTAGAAAGAATGGGTTTTTAGATAATGAAAGAGAGATCGGGAGAAAGAATGGGTTTTAGAGAGATTGGATTTATAGAGAAAATGGATTTTTAGAGAGAGATTGGATTTTTAGAGAAAATGGATTTTTAGAGAGAGATTGAGTTTTAGGATAGAATGAGTTTTAGAGAGAGAGTGGTTATTAGAAAGAGAAAGAGATTGAGTTTTAGAGAGAATAGGTTTTGAGAGAAAAAAAAAGATGGGGTTAGAGATGGGTTTTTAGATAAGGAAAAAGTATATAAGAGGTTGCATCTTTATACTATTGAAGTAAGGTGCATCTAAAAAATCCTATACTGGAGAGTGTTATGGCTTAGGAGAATCCTCTTAGTAATCATCACGACCTTGAGATGAATGGACATGAAGTAAAAAAAAAATTTCAAGTAAAAAAAATAATGTATTTTGTAACAAGTTGTTTGGACCCTCTATTTTCAAAATCACGATTTTGAAATGAATGGACATGAAGTAAAACAAAAAAAATTTCAAGTCCAAAAAATAGTGCATTTTGTAACAAGTTATCTGGACCATCTATTTTCAAGATTTTCAAATGTTTTTAGTTCGATTTATACCATTTTAAAAATTTTAAATTTTTAAATTTTATAATCGAGGATAACAAGATATTTTGAAGCCATTATAAAGTTTTCGACCCCTAAATAACATCTCCACCTAAATTTTATAGGTGCACCTTACTTGTACAGCATAAGGAGACAACCTTATACAAATCTCACCCTTTAGAGAACGAGAATTGGTTTTAAATTGTTTAAAAAATATTTTAGCATCTATTTATTTTTAAAAAAAGTATTGAATGAGATTATTTACCTTTCGTACAAGATGGTCATAATTAATCTTGACCATTAGATATAAAAGTGGGTGGCTTCACATTTATTCCAATGACAAAGGTCAAACTTCAAAAGAAATTTTCCCAAACTCTGTGACACATCCAAGCTATCAAATTTCACATTAGATGGTTGTAAGTAATTGTCACTACCTTGTATCAAAGGTAAATGATCTCATTGTATATAATCTTTTGTTTTTGGTTTACTACAAACAAAAAAAGTATGAAGAGTGAAGATTTAAAGAAAAGGCATCTCAAAGGGCCAGGCCAAAAACTCCTGGCTTAAGTTTTTGGGCCATTTTTGCTAAGCTCGATGAAGGATAATTTTTGTGGCCCGGCCAGGATTTAGGCCCGAATCCTGGCCCAGGCCATTGGCAGCCCTGCATGCAAGTGCTGATGTTATTATTCAAAACTAAAGGATTGGCTTGCGGTGTTCCTTGATAGCCTTTAGAGTCTACATGTTGATTGGAAAATGGCTCAAACAGATGTATACTAAGGGCTCGTTTGCCTCCATGGGTTAACAAACTTAGGTTTTGGATCAAAACCTTGTTATCTCAAACCTGGATTATGTTAAAACTATTTGGATAGCTTTGAATGGCACGCTGGTTACGCAAATCTCATGTTTAGATACTTTTTTGTATAACTTGGTTTGCTATTGCACATTGAGAGAGAACATATCAAACTTGAGATTTTAAAATAATTTTTCTCTTTAAAAAAATTGAGATAGTTTTTCTCTCTAAAAAATTGAAATTTCAGATAGTTGACAATTTCACTCCAAAACTTTTGAAATAGTTTCTATCGCTAAAAATATGCAAGTAGTTTCTCTCTCTAAAGTTTGATATAGTTTCTCTCACTAAAATTACAATACTTTACCTCTCTAAAACTCAAATTTTTTAGAGATAGTTTCTTTAAAACTTTTGAGATAGTTTCTCTCTCTTAATTTTTTTTTAGGTAATTTCTCTTTCTAAAATTTGATATAGTATCACTCTCTAAAATTTTAAGATACTTTCTCTTTTTAAAACTTGAAATTTGATATAGTTTATCTCTCTAAAAATTTTGAAATAGTTTTTTCTCTAAAATTTTTTAGGTAGTTTTTCTTTCTAAAATTTGATATAGTTTCACCGTCTAAAATTATAAAATACTTTTTTTTTTTTAAATTTGAAATTTGATATAGTTTTTTTCTCTAAAAATTTTGAGATAGTTCTCTCTCTAAATTTCGATATAGTTTCTCTTTCTAAACCTAAAATTTGATGCATAAGGGATGTTCTGGACACCACATGCACTGGTAATGGCGGGTGTGGCGATGCACCTACGCCGGCAACATCATATATCGTGGTGGCATGCTTCGTGCATTATGTGTACCTAAGCCACTTTCACCGTCTGGAAGTGGCACGCAGGTACCGTGGTGACATGGCTCGTGCATTTTGTGCCACTTTCACCGTGTGGGAATTTGTAGTGTTTTGAGCATGTATACGTAGTTGGACCGCCCGACTTGTAGCCCCATCATGCTGCACGGGTGGGTGGGATGTGCCCAATCACGACGTGCTTCCATGGTGAGTTTCGCTCTTGATCAGTGCTTTCTCACCCATGTTCACAACGCAAGATGCATCCGGCCGCACCGACCCCGTGCATTGCGTGGCCTCTTCCCGCACCCCACCCCGGTGCACGGGTGCCCGTCTCATCGACCCTTGTTGCCCCAAGAACTGTTCAGCCATGATGGTGCTACTACCATGACCGCCCTTAGCTGTGCTCGGCTTTCACCATGGCACCTTCGCTCCGCAATTACTCCTGCATGAGCAAGGCTCTGTGCGTGTATATATGTACATGTGGAAATAATTTTTTGAATGGCCCAGCACCTTAAAATGTAGTAGTACAGATATACCTCAAAAATCCATTAGTAAAGGTTGTTTTAATGTTGAAAAACAATCTAATTGATCATCGAGATGTATGAATACGAAAAAAGAAAAAAAAAAGATTTTGAATCTAAAAAATAGTGCATCTTGCAACACATTATCTGTATCATCCATTTTCAAGATTCTTATATGTTTAATAGATCTATTTGATTTAACCATTTTTTTAGTTTAAAATTTGATATGTACAAATAGATTTTTAGATAATCCTAAGAATTGTTTACACCAAAATTACATCTTATGACAAAGTTTGGGGTGCGCCTTAATTGGATTGTTTAATGTTGCAACCTTATAGAAACCACACCTTTTAAAGTATGGTATAGTATACAATAAGACGATCATTTACCTTTAGTACAAAGAGATCACAATTACTTATAAATACCCGATGTGAAATCTGATAGCTTGGATGAGTCGTAAAATTTGAGCAAATTCCTTTTGAACTTTGAGTTTGAGTTTGATCAATGCAATAAATACAGCCACCCAATCCACATCCAATGGTCAAGATTACTTGTGGCCACCTTATATCAATAGTAAATGGTCTCATCGTGCATTTGTATTTGAACAACATTGTGCAACTGCAGGCATGTACAAATGGTTTTTTCTTTATATATATATATATATATATATATATATATATTTATTGGGACTTATCTAGACTTGTCAAGGTATACAAACTTTAGACCATAAGCATTAGATACTCATGAAACATCCTCTAGCCTAGTCCCCCAATTTCACATGGATTCACGCATATATGATCTAGACCAATCGCCACCGTCCATTTACAATGCTTTGAATGCTCCTCGAATGTGTTTCCAAATGAGAAAAATGAACAGTATCCCATCCACATTATGTGCGTGGACGGATACAGAGGAAAGGTTGAGATTTCACAATGCCACATCCGATGGCCAAAAATCAATTTCAATATATATATATATATATTTTTTAAATATATTTCACTGAAATTTGAGGGTGGGTTTTTTTTTTGTTAAATATAACTAAATAAAAACACTAAAAGATAACTTAAATAAAAAAATAACTGAAATACTTGTAAATTTATTTTGATTAATCTTGACTAAGTTTTAATTGGATTTGGAGAATAATTTTGATTAAATTTTAATTAGATTTTGGCAGTTTGGAGAAGCCGATTATAAAAGCTACAATTTGGACTTGAAAAAACATGAGAGCTACAATTTCGACTTGGAAAAACATCTCTCTCTCTCTCTCACTACTATACCTGTTGTTCACAGAAGGTGAGACTGTGGGACGAGGCCACCCTAAAGGGCTACGCCCTTTCGACCCTTCCCTAACACCTCTCTCTCCTCCCTCCCTAAAAGCTCTTGGAGCCTCTCCTCTTTCTCTCTCTTCACCCAACAATACTCTCTCGCTCCTCCTCCCCCCATCGCCCCCACCCCATTTCTATACACAACCGCATGCACCACCCTCTCCATACTCCATCCCATCCACTCTCCCCCATAGAAGACTCTAGAACCTTCTCCACCCACGCCCCGAACCACCCCCCTGATGCTACACCACCCATCTCACCGGCCGTACAAATACCCCTCGCACGTGCCATTCGACGAACGCTCCGTCGGTGCGTGCCACGGGTTGTCGCAGTCGTAGTACGTGTCGCACACGTGCGTGAACCTGGGCAATAGAGCCGAGACACGTGGAAGTTAGCCGGGCCATGCGAGGGCGTAGGAGTTCTGTCCACCGTCGGATCTGTGGCGGCCCCTGATGCAGAGAACCCGACCGTTGGATCCCTCGATGGGAAGTGGAGAGACTCGGAACGGTGCCCCACATGTGTATCGTTCAGGGAGCTCATGAACCAGGTGTGGCCATCCATCGCTGTGTATTGGAATCTCAGGTCTTTTAAGGGAAGGAAGGTGACCGAGAAGAGGTCATCGAGGCGAGTCCTGCGTAAGGAAGCGGTCGAGTTGAGAAATAGGAGATGGGTTTTGAAGAGGAGGACGAGAGAGAAGAGGGTGTGGATTAGGGGAGGAGAGAGAGGACGGTTCCATTGCTCTTGTAAAATGTGAATGCTATCTTTCTTTCTCTTTTCTGCTGCACTCAAACGTACTGCGATCTTACACTCACATGTGCCGTGTTACGTTAATGTAAGAAGGGGAAATGGAAAGCCACAGTTCCACGAAAAGGTTGACTTCAATAAACAACTCAAATGAGAGAAAAAGACTTGCACAAAAAAACTCGGAAAAATCAGGGAAAAAAAAAAAGAGTGAAGGAGAAACGCAAAAGACGGGGCTTTTAGCCAGTGGCAGTCCGCCTGATCCACTTTGAACTTTCAAGCCTTACTCACCAACTCACCTCATTTTTATGCATTTATTTGTTAGTTTCGCTGAGGGATTGAAAAATCTACTTTCTTTCTACTTGGCCGAGTACAAACTTGTTCGCCCAGATACTCCGGCTTGGGTCTTTGTCACGCTTGAGTTGGTGTGATATTATAATTTTTGTTAAAAATTTTTTTATTGGGAATATTTTTTATGTTTTTTTTTATCATTTTGACAATGATTGGATAGTGTTTTGATCATATATACTTATTTTTACATTTTCTCATTTTTTTTGGATTGTATCAAAAATACGCTAGTCATAATTTGATTTTTTTTTTAAAATCTATTTTGTTACTACTTTTTTAATATCATTTTGAAGTTATTTGCCTAAAATTACTTTAAGGGTGTGGTTTCTGCAACCTTAAAACCTCCAAAATTTATTATAGCATGTAATTTTGGTGTAGAAAACTATTGGGATTATCTGAAAATCTATTTTTATATCTAATTATAAAAAATTTAATTCTAAAAATAGTTAAGATCAAGTATATCTATACATATATGAAAATCTTAGAAATGGACGGTCTAGATAAGGTGTTGCAAGATGCAACCTTATATAAACTTTTTTTTTACTTTAAATATATATTTTCTAATTATTTTAAATTTTTTATATTTTATAAATTAGTAATCTTTTTTTTATTGCTACAGTTCTCAAAACTAATCGGCCTAGTTACTCGGACTCGGACCGAGTAATCGGCTCAGGGTAGGACCGATTACTCGGCTCGAGTAGCACTTTCTAACATTGGTTCAGTGCATAGTTAGAAAGTTCGGGAATAAAAATATATGGGCAAATCGAAACATTCCCAAAAAAATTAGTTATATTTTAAAAATTCAAAAAAAAATGGGGTAAAAAATATAGATTGCTAAAAAATAAGATACGTTATAGAAATGTAAATATTTCGGATTTTGCTAAAAAAAACATAGCAAAAAAATTGAGTATGTAAAGATGACGTAATATAGGATTATGATAATTGTAAATCAATGTATAGGAATATTTTTCAATGAAAATAAATAAAAGTGACCCTCAATATATGATTGCAGTTAACTAAAACAAGATACCAAGGAAAATTGTTTCATGCGGGCTGGACCACATTTCTACATATACATTCCATAAAGTGTAAGCATCCATCTTAAAGATGGAGGCAAGTAGGTGTTCTATCTAAAACCAATAGAAACTAACGGTCCAAATGTTTTCTTACTAGAATTATTATTTCTAGTTTTTAATTTTTTTTTTTTTTATAGTCATGATCTCCATATTAGATATTAAATGTCCTGAAAAATTAAGTCTTAAAATATATCTCAAAAGTAGATTTATTAAAGGGCCCGCATTTCTACATATGCAAACTTGGCCGCATAGAAACAGGGTCTAAATACCAAAGACCCAAATATGCAAAATAGTGGTTCCTCCAAATGCTTCGTTGTATACACCAATATAAAAAATAAAAAATATGAAACTAATCTAGCTTCTCTTATTTATTTAAAAAGCACCAAAAATTTTAAGCAAATTCAAATCTCACTGAATTTTTTGCTGCCTCAATATAAAGTTAGGAAAGAAGTTTGTTTTTTTAAAAAGATAAATACAGGTTTTTATCTGTTACATTAAAAAAACACGATTTTTTAAACATTTTTTGAAAAACTTAGGGTCTTTAATAGATTTAAAAAAGTTAAAAAAATTTAAAAAATTATAAAAAATATACTTTAAGTTTGAGTTAATTAAAAAAATACCTCATTCTTTTCTTCACTTTTCATATTGTTCATTCTAAAATAGCTTTTACCTTTACCATACTTGAAAAAGTACGATAGTGAACTTTTAGATGTAGCACGGTACTGAACTGCCGTGATGAATAAAAGAGGTTTCACGGTACTTAAAAAAAGAAGTATAATAATCCTTGTATCCCATAAGTTGAAGAAGAGCTAGAAATCCAACAAACATAGAGAGAGAGAGAGAGAGTGAAATCGAATGGAAAGGTTACAATCGACCGAGTCGAGTGGATGGATCTTTGAGAAGTATTGCAGTTCAACGTGCGCACCCATTTGTTGCCCGGTAGATGGGTCCACTGGATCATCTCTCGCATTTGTCGCCCCCATTTAACTCTCTCTCTTCCAACCCATCTGCGCCCTCTCTCTCTCTCTCTCTCTCTCTCTCTGCCATTAACCCCACGCCATTTACGGCTCTCTTTCTCTCTCTACCATCGCATCTACGAATCCCTCTCTCTATTTTCGGAGTTGTTTCTAAAATTAGATCAAGGGATTTTATGTTGTATGAAATTACTCTTTGGGATATTACGATTACTTTACAGAGCTTAATTTTTGGTATGTGCCTCTATATCGACAAGGAGGCTGGGATCCGAGTCGTCCGCCAGTCACTTTCTCTCTCTATCTTTGTTGGATTTCTCTCTCTATCCCTCTCCTCCTCAACTCATGGCTGCATCCCACATAGACTGTTAGGGTTTTTAAATACCATGAAACCTCTCTCGGCCACCACGCACTTTTAGTACCATGACACCTCTTAAGTTTACTACTTAAGTTCATTATGGCATTTTAAGTACCATAAAGGTCAAGGCTATTTTAATTAAATAAATAAATAAATAAGGAGAAGAAAAAAAAAAAAAGTGCGGTTGAGGTTTAGAAAAGTATAATTTTTTTTTTTTTTTTCTAATTGACCGAAAATTTAGGTATATTTTCAATAATTTCTCATTTTTTTTTTAACAAAAAAAAGAAGCGTGTTTTAAGTGGAGACTTGCTAACTATAATTCAGAGAGGAATGTCCACCCGCTCAAAGTATGAATGAGATTTAAAATGTCAATGTCCTGCTACTTGGACAACCTTGTTGGATATTGTAATTATAAGTCACCCACACTAAAAAATCCCATATTATGTAGGCTTGACATTGATATTGATAAGTTTTCTAAAGGAAATAGAAATCCAATAAAATTTGGACTCTGTGATATATCTCTTTGTTATTGAGATATCTGTAACATCTATATGAATTTTTCAATTTGGTGTGGACTCTTAAACTTATATATATGGGATGAAAGTGCAGAGAGTTTGTATGCCCTATTTGGGTCACCATATGATAAATGTGACTTTCTCTAGAGAGAGAGGCAGGGGTCTCCTATGCATAAGAGGCAAGGCCTCCCCTTCAGAGAAAAGAGAGCTTCTTATGGAGAGAAACACCTCGATGTGCCTCCTATAGATTGAAAGGCTGATGTGCCTCCTATAGATTGAGAGGCTGGTTTCTTATAGTAAAGCGATTCTTATAAATATTTTGGTGGTTTTCCTTTTTAGAGAAAGAGAGCATCGGTTGATCTCAAGGTTCTTTTCTTGGACAGTGGTTTAGTTGTAGAATGAAGATTATCTCTTCTTAGATAGTGGTTTAGCTGTGAATTGGAGATGGTTTTTTCCTGGACAGTGGTTTAGTTGTGGAATGGAGATGGTCTCTTCCTGGACAATGGTTTAGCTGTGAAATAGAGATAGTAGTTTAATTGTGGAATAGAGATGAGAGATCGGCGGGTTGTGCCGATCAGGAAAATGGGTCTAAAAGGGTTTGCTCAACTGGGTTTTGTCAGGAGTTAGAGAGGCAACTCTCTGTCCCAAAATCTGTAATGTTAATTTCATTGCTACAGCAGATTCCAGTTTGTCGTACTCATGGATGTAGCATATTGGGATGAACCACATCAATCTTTGTGTTTTTGTGGCGTGCGTGTTTTATGTTTTATTTCTCATATTATGGCTCATTCTCTCACCAATTATCTTTTTAGCTGGATAAGTACACGATCTTGGTAGGATCCAATTTTTAGGATTATTGTTTCGGCATTTAAGGATGTTTTTAAATTCTAACAAGTAGTATCAGAGCGCCTGGTTCAATACAAGGCTAACGTTTGTGTATTCGGTTGAAGAAAAGCACATGATAAAAGTATGTGAGCGTTTTAATTGAGATGGAAAAATATGATAGCAAATATTATTTTTCAGCAATAATGATGAAGGGCTTTATTTGAAAAAAGGTGAAGAATTCATAAAGCTATACAATAGAAGTTGTCATGATGAGTAGGTGATTTTGATATCAAGGTGGAGATTGTTGGATATTGTGATTATCCAAAATCATGCACATAAGGAAATATCATATTATATAAGATTGAGATTGATATTGATAAATGTCCTAAAGGAAATAAAAATCCAACAAGATTAAGACTCTGGTATATATATCTTGGTTCTTGAGATATATGTAACACCTATTGGAAGTTTTCTATTTAGTGTAAACTCCTATCTTTATATATATATATATATATATATATATATATATATATATATATATATCTATAAGGAAAGTGAAAAGAATTTGTGTACCCTATTTGAGTCACCATATAGAAAAGGTGACTTCCTCTAGAGAGAGGGAGAGGCAGGGACCTCCTATGCACGAGAGGCAAGGCCTCTCCTTCAGAGAGAGGAGAGCTTCTTACGGAGAGAAACACCCCGATATGGCTCCTATAGATTAAGAGACTGGTTTCTTATAGAGAAGTGGTTCCCATAAATCTTTTAGGTAGTTTTCCCTTTTAGAGAGAGAACATCTCGGTTGCTTTTAAAGTTCTCTTCCAGGACAGTGGTTTAACTATAGAATGGAGATGGTTTCTTTTTAGACAGTGGTTTATCAGTGGAATAGAGATGAGAGATCGGCAGGTCGTGCCGATCAAGAGAACGGGTCTAAAAGGGTTTATTTGACTGGGTTTTGTCGAAAGTTAGAGAGATAACTCTTTATTCCAAAATCTGTAATATAACTTTCATTGCTATAGTAGATTTCAATTTGTCTTTTGTCGAAAGTTAGAGAGGTAACTCTCTATTCCAAAATCAACAATGTAACTTTCATTGCTATAGTAGATTTCAATTTGCCTCTTAGGGTGAACCACGTAAATCTTTGCGTTCTTATGACGTGTGTATTTCATATTTTATTTATCGTATTATGGCTCGTACACTCGTCAATTATCTTTCTAGCTGGATAAGTACATGATCTTAACAGGATCCAACTTTTGAGATTTTTGTTTCCGCATCTAAGAGGGTTCTTAAATTCTAACAAACCTATCATTGAGCCTACTTCAAAATCTGGTCACACCACGAAACCTCACTGGGAAACCCACATCTGTTGTCAACTAACCTTGTAATGGCATAATAATCCATTTCTGCATCTCAGTGTAGAATTTAAAGCTCTAAAAATAATACAGATATAGCGGATCTATGATGACCTAGATCTTCATAAAAACTGTTGTAAAAACATTGTTAGGGCTTAGGATTCATGTGCTTAAAGATTCATGCCTGTTTTCCTTTCTTTTTTATCACATGGTGGATGGGTTTCTAGTGCAAGATCTGATTTAGAATGGCGAGTTTTGAGGTGTCAATATATACAACATTGACTTTATAAAATACTTTTCCATTTAAATAAGGAAAGTCTTTCATGGAACCACTTTTTGAAGTCACACTTCAAATCTTGAAGGAAAATATAATTTTGACCTTCGAAAATCTTCAATTTGCCTATGGCCACCGCAATCATCATGTACCTAAAAGAATAGAATATGTTTTCTCCACTGTTCATTTCAAATCTTCACATGTCCACCAAATCTGCACGATTTTAAGACTTTGAATTATGAACACACGTGGAAATGGATTTACATGCCATTCGAATGGTTTCCAACTCGAGAACCCCTTTTTCTGGCGGGGTTGAGAGACAGCTTTACCCAATTTTGAAGTGTTTAAAAGCCGGTCATTATCGATCCGGATTGTTGATCCAAATGGAAATCAATCTGAGCCGAATTGGTTCTGGCATTTTTTCCTCTTCTTTCAAGCTTTTCTAATGTTTGTTAAGTTCATTTCAATCTCAACAACATAAACTCCTATTTTTATTTTTATTTTTTATCTTTGGTCTGCTTGTCCAAATCCGATCCAGATCGTTAATCCATAATCTGATACAAATTTGTGGGTGAATGATAGGTCCCACATATACAGGTTCTAGAACTCTAGATGTGGCTTTTGTCGACCTCAATTACCAAGTTGACATCCAAAGTTTCTTTGTACAGCCGTGGGCTACCATCGAATCTTGGCTTTTGTCAGCCTCAATTACCAAGTTGATATCCAAAGTTTCTTTGACCAGCCGTGGGCTACCATCAAATTTTGTTTTGAACTGCTTAAATTGGAACATGAGTTCTTCAGAGGGAGGTTCCTCATCTGCCTCTTGATTTTGTTGCTCTTGTTTTGAACTGCTTAACTTGGAACATGAGTTCTTCAGAGGGAGGTTCCTCATCTGCCTCTTGATTTTGGTGCTCTTGTTTGCCAGTGGCAGATGAGTCCTCGTCTTCCTTATTTTCTTGATCTTTGATGTCCTCAACCTGGCCGGAACTTTTATTGGGATTACTGAGGGTCTTATACCATATTTTCTACAAGAGGAAAAATTGTGCCTAGAGAAGATTGCGCAAGATGTCTGCATAGGCACCCTACTCTGACATGTTTTTTGGCATACGTATCTAAAAATGCTTCTGTAATCCCCTAAAGAATTCAATAGATAAAGGAGTGACATTCCACATATCCGCTTGCACTATTTTTAGAGTTTCAAATTTCATGTTCAAAAGGTCAAAATACATTTTCCGGCCACCATAGAAGCTTCCTATGAAAGAGATGCATTTTCTTGCAAGGTTTTGAGATGCACCTTGACTTATTGTCTGCAGTTGCCCTATAAGGGAAAGATTGTTAGTCTATAAAGTGGCAGACAAATGGCAGGGTATAAGATGAGCGAGAGAGAGAGAGAGAGAAGCAACGTGGGCTAAGAAGCTTTTCCATTCGCAACAGGCCCTCAAAGCATAAAAGCAATTGATAATATTAGGAAGACCAAACAAACACAAGCAACAGCCTATACATTCAGATTTACAAAAAGTAAAACCCAACTCTTGTTAGGTTAAAGAAGAGCCGAACAGTTGAAAGAAAGAATGCAACATCTTCAGCCCCCATTTAAAAGGAATGAGTCAGAAATTGCATCCTCCTGATTAGTCCACTTCACATATTAGCAGAGATTGTGAATGGTCATCACCGGTTAACCTTTGTCATGTGAGCCTTCCACCAAGTCATATATCATCTCTCTTGGTTATTGAGTCAGCAACCAACCTTTCAAAAAGCTGTACAGAGGTTAGTAGCTTTCATGTTAGAAGAGCATTCTTGCTCTATTGGACTGCAAACCCGGCTTCTCTTTGGTTCTGATATTCGAATGTGAGAAATGGCAGCAGCTAAAGCATCGACAATAATGCACTCTCCTTCCTCTTCTTCAGAGTCATCATTCAGGAAATTATCCAAACATGGCGGCTTAGAATCATCGAGAGAATTGCTTGATTCTCTGTCTCTCTCTGATAGCTCTTTTGGAGAGAGAACAGGGGTACGGGGCATAGGTCGTTCTGGGTTTTTAGTTTTTGACCGAACGGAGATTGGTCTAAGTGTGCGCTCTGTATAGAACAGAATCCATGGGTGCTCTGCAGAAAATCCATCAGGAACCATCAATATAGCTACAAGAAAGAGAAGAAACATTCCATCTGGTACACACAACAGATGAGAGAGCCAAGGAGAAATTAGATTTGAACTATAAATGTGCAGGTTCTGGAAAACCGGGACATGACTACTTGGAAGGGAACTCAGGTCCCCCACTCCCCCCCCCCAAATTTCCCACTGAACTGTAGGAATTCCTCGTCCCACTGTTGCATCTCTTTCCTCTTTGACAACTTCCCTCAAAAGAATTAAAAAATAAAATAAAAATAAATATATCTATATATATATATCGCATGTATTGGTGTTTGTTGCACACGTGCACAAACCAAGCCAAAATTGAAGCTTGCAAATCAATCTTAGAAAACGTTTTACTCACTTAGCACTTCATCAGCAGTTATCCTAGTCTCAACATCCCTTGTCAGCATCTTTCCAAGCAAATCACGAGCAGGCACTGACACTGAATCCCATTTGCCTACATGAAAATTGAGTTCCACCTTTTTTACAGCTTCAAAAATATCATCGACTGATTTGCCTTGAAAGGGAAGAGATCCAACTAACAGAGCATGGAGGAGGACTCCTGCACCCCAAATATCCACTTTTTCTGAGTAGCTGCCAAAGAGAACTTCTGGAGCTACATAAGCAGGGCTTCCAGCCACACCAGACAAGCTTTGACCTGAGGTAATCAACCCACACGAGAATTTAATTAAAATCTTTGTTTGGATTTCCAAATAGCATTTAATATGGTATATGTGGAAAGTAGAATGCATTTTGTGTGACAGCAGAGGATAATGAATAGGACAACATGAAAGGAAACTTAAGAAGGCAAAGCAGAAAGGATGTGAGCATGCGACACAAAAGCAGAATAAATAGAAGCCATATAAAAGCCACTCATGAAGTCATACAAGATTTGAACTAATTCCAAGTTCCAATGTCATGCATCTTGCAAAGCTAAAGTTGGATATCTCCGCCTAGATTGACTGTTGACCAAGTTTAGACAGTGAGCCTTGTGAGGGAAATGACAAATGGAGACCGTCTAAAAGCTTATAGAGAAGGCAGGCACCGCCAAATCTTAACCAGCTCAAAGTAATTGAACAAAATACACAAACATGTTTCTTTCCTATCACTGCCTATTATAGACATTTTTCTTCAACCATAGCCTAAGATCTTTTCCTTGCTAGTCATTTCACTATGATCTTATTGGCATTCTTCAAATATTTATCTTCAGTCCAACTCACTAGAGGCTAAATATTGGTCTAAACATTATCAAATGGGGACTCAGCAACATATATTAAAACGGGTGAACATTACCAACTGAAGGGGTACACATTATTGAGTAAAAAATGGGCATAGCATCACTCAAAGGGTGCACATGACTCCGGCTTCATGAAACCTTAAGCTCAATATGCCCTCCAGAGTCAAATAGTGTGATACATAGATCAAACTCCATGTCTAATCACTAACAACTTGCTTCAACTGGACTTTACAACTTGCTTCAACTGGTGTGGCCTTCCATATACAACACAAATTCAACTGCAAATAAAAGAAGGGGTAATCACCACATTCTCCTGCAGAGACAGATGTTAAAGCCCTGCAATCAATGAGTAGAATTTTAGTAGCAATCCTCGAAAAGAAGGAGAGATTCTACCAAGTGAGAGACACCAATGATATAATGGCTGGTAATTCCGGCTACGATGCTCGTTGACCTCAAACCGTTATGAGACGAAAGTTTTCAAGAAAAGTAAACCTGATTCTGAAATCCAAGCCCAATCTCTCTCAAAATAATGAACAAAATGAAACCCCAAAAGAGTACAAAAATACCCAAGACAACTGTATAAATCAGAAGAGCGTCCATCGTATCATCCCCCAAAGAGAAGGATCGCTAAACCTACGAAAATGGTATACCTCTCTTTAACCCAGTAGAAGATGGCCTCCAGAAATAGTAAGACGAGGAGAAAAAACTTAACCTAGGCAATAAAAGGTTCAAATTACAGAAACAAAAAGGGAGCTCAACGCCCAAACAGCATGGCCCATAGGAAACCAATGATCACATGCCACTCATTTGGCTCAGTGCAGTACATTTGATCCCTAGTGAATAAGGAAATAGATCAGCCTAACGGCTAGCCTCATTCATTCAGTTTCAGCCGAGCCCATAAGCGAGTTCTATGCAAACCGATTATCAAATGGAGATCTGAAAGTCATCATCAAAACTCAATTCCTTGACAACAAGTATGCCTTCACATCTTAAGAAGCCCAACATAGTTTCTGTAAAAACAATCATTTGAATAGATATACTGTTATGCTGTTTACACAAGGTTCAAGACTTTGATTCCACATTATTTTTCTGATATCAATGTTGGCCGACACTTTACAATACCCCTTGCAACTTGGGCATAGCTGGGGTCAGAGAATTATTTTGATCAAGTTATACTTGTATCACAATTATTCTTCCCTTCCCAAATCCTCCAGATGGTGGCCTAGAATGACAACCACCAACAGTCCTAATCTTGTTTACGCGTGCAGCCCAAAACTTACATTACAACAAGAACGTATGTATCCAGAAAACACTTCTGAAGTGTAGCTAAATTTGACCAAGAAATGGTCCAAATTTCCTTTACCAGGCCATTAATCTTAGTGCAGCTAAATTTGACCAAGAAATGGTCCACATTTGCTATAACCACCATGAATGAAACATGTCAGGCAAAGACAGACCTTTGATTACTAATGGTCAATGAAAAGAATTTTACTTTCAAGAGCTAACCAAGGTAAACAGGTCCAACATGGGCTTCGTTCCCCCAAAATCTAGTTTAAGAGGATGAAAATCTGGCCATTGCAGAAAGCGTTCTAGTTTTATACTCATAGATTAATTAACACACAATATACGAGTTTCAAACTCTAAACCATCGTATCAAGTTTCTACCTCTTCTCGAACAAATATATTTTGGTGGTGCCAATAGATTAACAAGTTAATCGGCCTTGGAAATCCATGCATGCCTCTTAACATCAAAAAATCCAGCCTATACCCTGCCATACTTCAACCTCCAATCTCACCTCAAATGCCATCTAAGGTTTCTCAGGTAGCATAAATACAAGCTACTCCCTTGTTTCTCTTCAATCTCCTTTACTTAGATTTATTTTGCCCTCAATCTTAAAGGGTTTCCTATAGACCTGGCTGCCTGCACCCAATATTTTTGTGATTTTTCTATCAATAATTATAATTACAGCAATGTTATCAAATTCGCTTCATTTCAGCCAAAGACACCAAAGCCTTCGGATTTTAGGTATAAATCGAAGAGAAGCGAAACCCAGGTGTTGTCGCTTCGGTGATTCAGATCGCTTCGGGCTGCTTCGGTCAAATTCGGACCGCTTTGGGTTTGCTTCGGGTATACTTCGGGTCTGCTTCGGCCAGCAAAGAAATAGCTATATAAATGTATGTTTTTAAAATTTTTTTATTTTTAATTTTTAATTTTTAGCATTATTTATATATTTTATATATAAATATCTAATTTATATTAAATTAAAAAAATCCGAAATGTTCCCCCGAATCGGCCGAAGCACCGAATTGCTTCATTTTTCTCACTAAACCAAAGAAGACTCCGAAGCGAATCTGACAACATTGGATTATAGCATTAAGCCATTGGACAAGCCCAATGCTCTAAAATTGGGTCGGGGACAGAAATTTGCCCGATACTGGTCCGACCAACACAAGCGAGTCAGAGTCGACTCACCCAAGTTCTTCCCAAGTCAACCAAAAATGCTGCAATTCCTCGAAATTTGGGAAATATTAATAATTCAGAAAAATCAGAAAAATAAAATATCATAAAAATATAAGAAGTATCCAATAATACCAGACATGGAAGATGATATGAATTTAGCTTGAACGGGCCAATACTCCAATAAGCCAACTAATTAAATTGAAAATTTGGAATTTACCCAAAAATTGGGCTGATCCTCCAAATTTAATCCTTAGTTTGAATTGAAGTTACCAGCCTTTGTCAAAGTTTCCTCACAAATTCCCCCAAATGAAAACCTCCAAACCAAATTTGGGACTTCAGATATAGGTGATCTGAGCTCGTGAAAATTTTGGGGGAATAATAGATTTGAAACAAAAATCTCCCAAACCTGAGAACTTTTAGTGTGTGTGTGTGTATATATATATATATGGAAGAGACTACAAAACGCCTATTGGCGAAAAATGAACAGTATTTTCACCCATAGGCTCGGCGCGGTCTGATTTTTTTGGACGGCGTGGATTAAAAACCGTCGCGGACATAGCATGCCCGTGGCGGTCCATCGCAGATATAGCATTGCTATGACGGAGATTTTTTTCACGCAAAATTGACGCAAAAAATATTCGGGAACCGCCACGACTCCCGTAGGACCATGGTGGTTTTCAGGTAAAACTGTCACAGACATAGCATGTCGGCAAAACACTGTAGCAATTCGCCTATAGGCGTTTTTATGACTTTTCCAATATATATATATATATATATATATATATATATATATATATATATATATATATTTATATATATATAACCCAAAAACAGTCTTAGAAGAACAAATTTCATCAAAACATTTGACCAACCGTTACAAAGATATCATAACTTTTTGAAATCGGATATCTTCCAACAAGATTAAATCCTCCTAATATCATGCAGTCCCACTCCTACCAGCAACCACAAATATTAACATGGGCACATCTACCCAAGGATAAGGTCCATCTCAAAAAATGATCCAAGATTCCAAATGACCAACCAGTGCTTGCAAAAGCGAATCGGACCGGTTAACCGAACATGGGCCTGGAAGCGGTTTAACCGGCCTAACCGGTAAACCGGCCGATTCAAGCGCTCTAACCGGGCAAGTCTCAGATGGTCAAAAAAGTGTTGAAAAAATAATAAAAAAATACAATAAAAATCTACTAAAATATGAAAAGCATATAAAGAATGATTAAAACAAAACACATTCAAATGAAGTTGAAAATTAATGAAAAAAAAGGATTTTAACCCATTTTCTATTTTTCAAGGGCTATTTTAAAAATTTTCTAAAAAAGATGGGAAAATATAAAAGTGAGTATTAATGACCAAAACAATTTTTAATCTTTACCATAATGTAAAGAATATTTAAAAACAAATCAAATTCATTATTTTTCAGAATATCTATACATTTTTTTTTAAAATACCGGTTGATCACCCTAACCGCCGAAAACCGGAATAGGCCACCCGCCAGCTTCGATCTAACCGGGCGGTTAGCGGTTAGCTCGGGCGATTTTGCGCACAATGTGACCAACATGACTTGAAAGAATACACCAACTTTGCTTTCAATTTCATCCAAGATATACCAAACGTGGCAAGGAAGTAAAGCCCAACTAGTTTATTTAACCTGCAATGTAGAACAAGATCATCAAGGGGCCCTTTGGCATTTTGAAATATGGAAGTTAGACATGAAAACCACTCATGAGGTTACCCACAATCAAAGTCCTGTCAACGGATGTGAAAAACCCAAAATCCTGGAGAAATGGAGTAGCCGAAACAAGTCAGCATCATAATTAATAAATGAGTTGTTTGGCTTCTTTCTTTCTTTCTTTTTGACAACCCCATCCCTAGTTGTTTGGCTTCTTTATATGACACCATGTAATATATTATAACTGTTGAAAAATAGTGAACAAGGTCTTTGATTGGACTCTTCAACATCTTGACATATGAATGCAAAGTTGAAGAAAACATCAGGCGGCATGTAAGCGGCTAGACAGGTGCCTTGAAATGAATATATGTGCTCCCCTAACTCACATATATGTATCTGTCCAAAACAAATGAACACGCAAGCACTAACACATGCGCACGCACACACACATATATAGGAAAAGTTCGCAATATGACAAACCATCTTTCTTTTGTACAAGATGGTTACAATCAATCATGGCCATTGGATGCAATGTTGTCGGGACCGAACATGTGAAGGCATCAATTCAGTTGGACGGGCCGAACCGGACCGGTCCATCGGTCGAACAGGTCTAGGAAATTAAATAATTGATATAAATAGTAAAATGAGGAAAACTTGGGAAAAAAAAAGAAAAATATGGAAAGAATTTTAAAAAATTTTAAAGAAATTTAAAAAATTAAAATTGGCATGATATATAAAGCAAATCAATATTATGACATATTCAAAAAAATAAAAAAAAGCAGATCAATATTGTGCATCAAAGTCCAATGCCCGTGATGGTCGCATGATGCTTTTCTTCCCAAGTTGTCCAGGGTTCAAGCCCTGCCTTGGTAGGATTCCTTTTCTAATTTTTTTCTTAAAGAAAGGCCATTGGACTATATTTGGATTGGCCAGTTCAATGCAGAACCAATGGACCGACCAGTTTAAAAGTTGGACTTATAGGTTTGTCCAGTTCATCGCTGGCTCCAAGGCCTCCCGGTTCATTAACTAGATCGAACAGGTCTTGTCGCCAGGTTCACCATGCGAACCGTCCGGTCAGATCCGATTCGATATCATTGATTGGATGTGAATTTCGACAGTTAGGGGTGTCTCATTAATGAGGTTCAAAGTCAAAATCTTTTGACTTTGAGACACACTCCAAGGTGTAGGATTTCACATGTAATGCCTATGAGTGATTGTGAACTCCTTACAATAAAGGTCAATTGTTACATATATATATATCAGTAAACCGAAGTACTCAAATAATGCCTCCATGTTAGGAAGAATACTCTAGGGTACTCACATACTGAAATACAAAACAACCACAAGTCCATAGTTCATAGACTCCATACACATTCCAAGACACTACATAGTGAAAAACAGAAAAACAAAATGATACAAAAGAAAGCAGTTAGTTTTCAATCTTCATCTTCTTTGTAATTGTTGGCTTCATCCCAAGCACCTCCATTTCAGTCTAGGCCATCATCATGAGAATCATCACCCTCTTCAACATAATGGCCTAACTCAATTCTTCCGAAGTGGCCTCCTACTCATGTATCTCTCTCCTTTGTGAACCAGGAGTAGTGGTCAAAACTTGCACTAAAGCCTCCTAAATCATATCCCAAGACAAAAGCTCACTGGGGAAGAACTCTTCAGTCGCACGTTCTTCAACCAACCACTCACTGGCAACATTCGTGTCATTAGATGCAATGGGATTCCTCTTCTCACGATAATTGAATTTTGAGAACTAGAGCAATATTGTAAATATATAATACTCATTGAGCGATTTATAACTCAAATGTCAATGTAAATTACAAACAAAGCATAAGTTATATACTTCTATAACTTATAATTTATAAACAACTAAACATATAGATGTAATGCATTATTATAAGTTCATAACCATATATCCATAACTAATAATATATTAACTTGATAATACTAGTACCATACCACCTCAAATGAACTCTAATTGCACTCGCACCCAGATGAGCTACATATTAAGCTCAATATCTAGATGCCCATCCTTTGTAAATCTGGACAACCACTCCCATGTTGGCTCCACCATTGGTTCATATAAAATCACTCTATGTCTATAACATCATATGAAACTCTAGAACTTGAAACTTGAAACAAATTATTAAAATTAGATCGATGACTTAAAATACATTTGGTCCTTTATGTCACCACCATTCCTTTCCTGATGATTTCAACTTATATCAAAACAATTATTTAGCAAGTATCTTATCGAAAAGTCTCTGAAGGCATCCATTAAAGCCATCCATAATTGCATCCTTCCCTCTCAATTTCTAGGTCAAAACAAAAGAAAACATTTGGTACAAACAGTACCTAGCTGCATGCAATGGTTGATGAAATGCCTTTCCCATTTTCCATCTTCAATCTACCATATTTCGCCACAATTGCTTTCATCATTTCCTAATGGCTCAGCCATCTCTCTCGTTGCACTACTGAATGCATCATATATACCACAGTTTCATAAAACAATATGTGGCCTGTAGGGGGCTAGCCTAGCGCCCAGGCTCTAGGAAGGTGCCTAAGGTGAAAAATTGCATGTGTCCAGTTAATTTTGCAATTTTTTGTAATTATATGTATTTTAACGAACTTTTTCATTGCAAATATATATGCATGAATGTTGAAACACATTCAAAACTTCAAATCATTAAAAATTTTGTGAAAAAAGTCAAAAACATAAACAAGTCCATGGTGTATTAACCTCCAACTATCCAATCCAAACTGAGTAAGGCATACTCCATTCTAACACATGCACACCATCACAACTAGACAAGATGAAATGCAAAAGAGGCGTATAAGCTTATGGATGAAATTCCAACAATGAAGAGTAAGGTTATGGATGCTTCTAGCAATCTAAGTTTTTTTTCTTTTTGGTTTACAGAGATCTCAAAATAAATTGATTTAGAGGCTTAGATTCCAATTTTTTTCACTTTGGGGGTTTAGGATACTCGCAATAGCCTTTTATGAAAAAATCATGGGTCAAAAATGACCCAAAGACACGTTATTCCCAAAAAAGGGGACAGGACCCAAGCGCATGCCTAGGATTGAGCGTGGGCACATGCCCAGGACTGAGAGTTGGGTGCGCACCTGGGCCGCTTGGGCGGGTGCCCATATACTAGTGCACAGGGAGGGCCACCAAGTCCTGGGCTTGAGGTCCTCCATGCACCTAGGTGCCGGGTGGATCATTTTTTGAAACAATGATAATATAAAGCCCATAACAAGGTCCACCTCACTGTCAACCTAACATCAAACAATGACCAGGGGCAAAGATACTTAGTACACTACCCAACTCAAAAAACACTTAAAAAAACTATACAATATATCTTCTTCTGCCTAGACTACTTGCATTATGCCATTTATATAAAGTGAACATAGATCTCAATTGGTTTCTTTTCTCCATTATGCTCCAAGACTTAGGAAAGAGGGGTTAAATCTCATGACCTTAGGCCGCACTAGATCCCTCTTCTTAGTATACTTACACATCATGCTACAGTATGGGTGTGATTGTAGATAAACATTTTTTTTTTTTTAATAATGTTAACCTTTTGTAGATAAACATTTTCGTGGCCTTAGCTTTACGTGTCCCCCTTGACATTTCTCCAATGGCCTCAAGCATGAGGTCAGTGCAATGTGTGGTGCATGGTGTCCAAACGATATGAGGCTGTATGGGGATTTTGGCAAAAAAATCAGCAATAGCCAGATTGGGCCCTTCAACCTTGGCGCTAAGTGGACAATTGCCTCCATCATTGAATGGAAGCTGCTCAACGAGTAGACTTAAAAGCAAAGCCCACCTGATACATCCACTAGGAAAACAGTTCACCACCATACTTACCCATATTTAAAATGGTGAACATTAATTGATTAGGGTCAATTTGAATAGCCCACTTGCTTGATGCATTTTCATCTCTCTGCCCCTTTTACTTGAAATAAGGGGAAAAGAATTTTATTGCATTTGTGTGGGACAAAGATAGCAGCCCATTTTGAGTAAGGGGAGCGGAGAAAGATGGCTTACTCCTAATTAACTGGTGCCGACCATAAATTTCCAGTAACTATGACATAGTAAGGAAATTACTCAAGTTGGTGTCCCATGCAAATTGGGCCTAAATGAGCTTTTTAACTTCATTGAATAATTTTTTTGATCTTTGTTATCATAAACTTCTCATACCATGAGATCTATTATAATTATTAGAGTTTACATGTCTACCATATAAGCATATGATCTTTCTCCAAAGGCATGTGTTTATGTTTGCCGACAAATTGTATACATGTGATAAGATAAGGCATGTTGAGGAAAGAGAAGATCTTTAGTACTTCTGAGTCTTATTCGTTAGAGTAATCCGAGTACACTAGTCGCATAATGTGTTATGTTTCCTTATGCGCATCGCCTCCACTTGCATATGCGGGAATTTGTGATGCGCCTACATATGTGGCGCATCAACGGCATATGCGTGCGCATCACATCAAGGGTGCTATCCCGCATATGTGCCTCTACTTGTGTGAAAATTTCCCCCCAAGTAGGGGCAAAATTGTAAACCCCCCCGCCCAAACAACCCCTTGAACCATACTTCCATGGTTCTAAGGTGGAGGTTGTTGAAACGCATTAATGTGGACCCTATTGTATTGGTTGAACCCGTGGGTACAAGTGGACAGTAGATCCACGCCACGATCAAATGGTGTTTGAGGGCAAGGACCTAACATGGCTTGCTGAACAAGTAGCAAGGCCTAGCACTAGATCACAAAGAAAGAGAGATGGGTCCACATCAACATTGGTTCCAGAGATTGAGGAGGGTAACTCGGAGGAGACAGAGGATAAAGAAGTGTGCGTGGGAGGAGAGTGATGATTCCCTTTCTTAAAACAATGATACTGATGATGACGACTCTTCAACCTCAGGTTTGGATGGGGGAGATGCACATGATGGATCGTCACATAACTTATTAGATTAAGACTTGACAGTTGGGCATTGGCTTATTAACTCATTGAGCTTGAGTTATATTTCTTAATTTTTATATTCTATATGTAATAGGTTTTTTATCTTTGGAGTTTTTAAGTTTTGTTTAGGCTGTGGCTGAGGTTGTGGACGTGAACTTCTAATTGGGAAGAATTTTTATTCTTTGGATGTTATATCAAATTGTTAATTCTTGTTACCATTGGGATGAAATGCATTGCTTTACATTACATGTACGACCACAAACTATGTTACTCTTCATCAAACTATGAGGCTTAGGTAACGCAAACAACTAACGTATTAGAGAGATGTACTAAATTAAAAATTCTACTATCACATAAATCACAAATTTGTGTTTTTCTATGCAGTCTTATATTTTTATGATTTTTCTAATTTTTTACATTTATTTACCACATTGCATGTGACGTGCCCGCCTCAGGACCACATCGACTCCACATCTTGCATTTGATAACATTATCACCCATAATGATATTTGACATGGCAGCAGTTGAGTAAGGTTTTGAAACATACAACTGACATAACATAAACAACATTATCATAATTTCAGTATTGGAGATCACATATGAGTTTAAAAAACAACACACTTAGAAAAAGGAAAAAAATAATCAAGGACCATTACCGGTGGTAATTCGGACAGCCAAACCAAAGTCAGCGAGCTTCATCTTCCCCGACATTGTAAGAAGAATGTTCTCGGGCTTTATGTCACGGTGCACAACCCCCATCTCATGACAATACTTGATAACCAAAACCAATTCTTTGATCAAAACTGCAGCCCTTTGCTCAGAGTAGCACCCCTTCGTCAACATTTCATCGAGCAAGCGACCACCTGAGCATAACTCCATAACGAGATGGAATGAATCTGCATCTTCATACACCGCTCTCAAAGTAACAACACTTGGGTGACCAGAAAGATGCTGCATTATCTCTACTTCTCTATGAGCAGTCTCTTCTCCTTTCTTTGGAAGAGATTTGCAAGCATACTCCACCCCACTAACTATATTCCTACACATTCTCACTGAACCAAATTTGCCTTGTCCAATTTGGGGCCCCAAGATGTATTCTTGCTCCAATTTCTTCTTCCTACCCATTTGGGTTGCCGATTCGATACACCCCAATTTCCTTTTTAGCCCTCTTCCATGAGGGTTTGAGAGAGAAATTCGATCCTTTCTACAATGTGGGACTGTGACAATTCCTGCAACTCTGCTGTTACAAGAAGTGCCATCTTCTTCTTCTGTTTGCTCCCTGCACTTCTTCGCTCGCCTTGAGATTTGTTCAAGCGATAAGTGCAATGAAGCATTATCATTCAAGGATAAAGCCCTAAGAAGGTCACCACGCTCTATAGATCCACAACCTTTCCTCTTCCTCCTTATTGACTCCATTAATTTGATACAACCCCTTCGTGCTGAATTCACTACAAGTTACAGTGAGATTAGGTCGTGATTGATGGTCACAGTAACGAGAAACCCTAACCCTGATACCAAAGAACCCAAGGAAAACTGGTTAATTGCGGTCAGTCTTTCTTGTTAGTAAATGAAAGAATTGATTAGCCTTTTCCTTGAGTTCTCATGTCAACCAGTTTTTGCAGACGAGAGAGAAGTGACCTATCTCTCACTCAATGCACCTTCTACAAGATGATCAACTTCTGCAAGCGAAAAGGAAATTAAACCTAGTCAAGATTGTGATCGATTACTTACATTGATCACTCAGATAATCATATAATTCCACAAAAATCGATTATTTAAAACTCAGAGACTCAAAACCCCTAAAGTACCAAAGCCAAAGCAATTTCACTCACCAGAGAGCGCGCACCTCTTGTTTCTCATCTTCCTGCCCATCAAGATGGCCCAAACTCCTGATCCCAAACAATCTGCATCCACCGTTAATGGAGAAAAAAATCAGTGAAAGGGCCCCCAAGACGAATAAGAAAAACAAAAACCTAATCCAAGAATAAAAAAAAAAAAAAAAGGAAAAAGGAAAAACAGAGAAACCCTAGTTTACCTCCTTCTGAGAGGGGCTACTATGGGGGCAAAAGGGGACGAATGAAGAGAAAGAGACATGGAAAAGGGAAAAGAGAAACTGCATTGCTGTGCAGTCCTGGGCAAAAAATGATGGCCGAGACAGAAAACAATGGCGAAGAAAGACAGGGTCACATGCCACACAAGTGAGAGTCTCCAACGTTTTTTTTAACACGGCAGAGGAAAATCTTTTCCTCTCTCTCTCTCTCTCTCTCTCTCTCTAGTTTACAACTAAGAAATATCAAAGCTTTGGATCTCTCTCTTATCATAAATCGTGGACAGATAAGCCGTGCCCAATCTGTCCACCTATCCTTTTCTCTCTCTAAAGCTCATGAATACAACATGCGTTTTCTTCACGGCCGTACTATCGTTACACGTGTCTTATCATGCTTGTTGCCTTCAATCGTGGAAACTTGACCCATCAGTTTCCCCCTGTCAAAGTTGAAACCATATTGAATAGGCATGTCTAAACCATATTCAATAGCGATGTTCACCAAAGTTTGTATAAATCAAGATGATTATTCGTAAAGAAGTTCGATGTCGGAAGTATATCCTGAGAGTATTTTATTTTTAATTTTTTATTCAACATAGGAGATGTATTCTTCCTTTTCTATCCGGTCCAATTTTGATCGACTGAGCCGCTCACCATTTGATCTTCGATCCGATGCCCCAAAGTATTTTATTTTTAATTTTTTAATACAAATTGTATGAATATAAATTTTGGTATGTGCCATTGGGAGGCATTTATAAAAAATATTAAAAATGATTTTTTGATAAAATATAATGACCAAAATACTACTTGAAACTTTTAGAGATATTTTGGTTATTTTATTTTATTTTACAAGAGTGAGTTTAATAGAGGATTGGATGACCAAATTTTGATGTCAAAATATTTTATATAAAAAAATTAAAAAGAAAATAGTGTAGAGACTTGTGATTGGGGCAATCTTAGCCCTCCATTCAGAATGGACGGTTCGATAAGGGGAAGCATATAAGTTTTATATTGTATGGGAAGCACAGAAAGCTTGCCCTTATATTTATAGGTTGGGAAACCAGGAACTGAAACTTAGATAATAATAAATAAATTAAATAAAATGCTTGAGAGAATTTACCATCTCTCAATGTCTGCAAGAGAATCCAATCTAAAAAGATGTTTTCATAAGATCAATTTACTATATTCCAATCTCTTTTGTTTACAAAAAGTGATATTTTTCCTTTAAATGCAACTGAAATAATAAAATAAATGAATAAAAACACATTTATCTCTCATACTAAAACTCATTTATTTTCTGGAAAAAAAAACATTACTATCTGACTTTCTAAACATTTGAACATATCATATAAGATGATCTTTCCTAGTTCTCTTTATTTAAAAGATAACTCATCATCATTATCATAGCCGTTTCTCAATTAATTGGGATCGACTACACGAATCTGGGTCTGCTATTCTGCTTTATTACAGGCCATACCATCAGTGAAGCCATAAGTTCACATATATTTTCGATTGTTTCCAACTACGCCATTTTGGGCCTAGCCCTAGTGAGGTCATAATTACCCATATCTTTCTAAACTACTATCTTTTTTAATTACCATTTTTCTGAACTACTTCCAACTGCGCTCTTTTGGCCCTACCCCTTGCCCTTTTAAGTCCTTCTACTTGAACTAATTGACACCTCCTGATAAATGTTGTTGGGTTGTGTTAGGTAGGCAACCAACGTAAAATTTTGTCAAAACTTACCAGATAGCTCCTAAAATTCTAAAATAAACATGTTTTATACTATCAAATCTCTACACCAATAAAATACAAAAATAACCCTAAATAAATTTAAAACCTAAATAATATCATATTTGACATCAAAAAAATAAAAAGAAATAAAAAAAAAAGACCCATTTTTTTATTTACAATCATTCTCCTTAGGTTGGGAGAAGCTTGACCTCGAGCTTATAGAACTCCAATATTTTAGAGGCATTCTCAAAAGTTGGTGATGCAGTCCCACCATGTGTCTTGGTACTTTTTCTTTAATAAATAAAAACATATCCAACATAATTTCTAGTGAAAGTTTGAGACATTGAACTCTAGAATATTAAACTGAATCTTGATTTCTCCTTTAGGGTCATAAGGTGGCATTTCATAAACTACAACATATACATCTTTTTTTCCACAATTGATTTTCAAAATTTCTTGCATGTTTGGGCTATCAACATTGTCTTTTGTATTAGATCTACCTCTTGATATTCTTCTTCCTCTAATTGCAAGCTATGAAGGTGATTTAGTAGATTTTGTGCTATAAATTTGCTAATACGCTCTACCAATTCTTCTTTGAGTCTCTCAAATATTTGAATTAATGGCTCCATAACTAGATATCACAAATCTCATAACTCTGATATCAACTAATGTATAGAGAAATAATAAACTTGAAAATAAAAATATAAAACAAAAAGGTTGAGAGAATATATCATCCCTCAAGGCCTGCATATGAATCCACCGCAAAAAGATATTTTTACAACATCAACCTTACTCAATTTCAATCTTAGATCTTTTTACAATATCAACTTTACTCAATTTTAATCTATTCTATTTATAAAGATAGACATTTCCCCTTCAAATACAACTGAAATAATAAAATAAATAAATAAATATACATTTATTTCTCATTCAAAACCTCATTTCTTTCTTAAAAAAAGTAACCTTTCTAACTTATCAAAAGTTTGACTTTCTATAGATTAGAACATATCATCTAATACAGTCCTTCATGTTTCTCTCTTAAAAAATAACTCCTAAAAATTTAAAATAAATATACTTAATACCCCTCCCCCCAAAAAAAAAAAAATACAAAAATAAACTAAAAACCTAAATAATATCATATCTAACATCAAGAAAATATAAAAATAAAAAATCTCTTTTTTCTGCATCAATTATGGTCCCTCCAAGTTCTGTATATCCATGTTTACTTTATACACAAAATTAACTTTGAAACATCATAGGAACAGCAACAGATTTTGAATTTGTATGTTCTGTGCATTGAAAAAGACGTACCTGGTGTAGGTGGTTGATTCGAACGCTGAGAGGAGACATCTGTTAGTCATTGATTCAATCATCTTCTGACATGGTTCTATTACTGTTGCAGATAGATTTTGAGAGAGGGAGTCCTCCTTGATACTTTTTATTGCATCAAAATATCCTTTTGAGCTGCCATCAATAAGGATTGGAAAATAAGCAATAATTTAAAAAACGGATCGGTGGCCCCGATAAGGCATTGTATAAACCGATTCGGATTGGTGAATAGGCAGTTTGGATCGCTGTTTCACCATGCGAAAAAAATAATGAACCGATGATAAAACAGGTGCAAAAATAGTGACCGGCCAAAAACCAGCCCGAATCGATGAATTGACATTTTAATTGTAACAAATCGCCTGTTCTCTTATAGATACCAACGATTTAATATATATTAATAGAATTGATACGGGGTGACCGATTCTCAAGTTGGACCGAGAGATTCCGTGCTGGTCCGGTGTTTTTTAAATCACTTAAATAAGCATATGAAAAGCACCCCTCAATCCAGATGAGCCATTGGGAAAACCCATTAGGGCTGTGATTTTCAGTAGAAATATCCAATCTACTTTGTCGCACATTTTTTCCAAGTCCAATTGCAAAATTAACGTGGGCCATTTTTGTATGATAGCACTGGATGCACTTATTGAAAATCAATACATTGTCTAGTATTTGACGATCTTTTGCAAAGGCTGATTCTAGAGCCTTAACTAATCTGTTTTAGATACTTATGAGTAAATTAAGAGTTCTCACATGTCCACTATTCCAGTGGATTTTTTCTTAAGGATCGAGGCTATGAAGGTAGAATTTATAGCTTTATTTGCTTTTTCGAACTTCTACATGAGGCTGTAATCAATATTTTGATATAGTAGAATCAGTAGTTTAAAAAATAGATTGGTGCTCTGGATCGGGCACCCCAAAAACCCATCTTGATTGGTGAATCGGCGATTCGGATCAAGAATTAGCCGAATCAGTCGGATTATGTCTTAAAAAAATCCAAAAAAAATTATTAAAATTTATTATAAATGTTGTTTTTTAGGATTCCAATAAGAAATGTGGGTACTCTATGAAGAAATTTCATTTTTTTGCATCAATATGCGAATAGTGAGATGTTCTTTCCCTATACGAACTACTGTTAACCATTAAATTTACATCACACAAAAGAAGAAGCATAGAATTATCATGGATGAAGTATATCATCATACATGAACTACAATAAAACATACAATTCGTAAAATACGACTTAATAATAAAATGAAAGATGATGTCGTTCTTCATCTTGGTCACGCTGGTGCCATTGATTGAAATCACGTGACAATTCATTGACTTGATCTATGAACAAATCATCCAAATTAGTGGGTGCTTGATTATATATTAGCTTTTACTGGCAAAAATATTTTATTTAAACAACATTATAGATAAAAATAGTCTATATCAGCCAAACCTAGAATTAAGAAAAAAAATATTTACAATGATATAGTATCAATAAAAAAAATGTTTACAATGATATAGTCATTCATAATACTACCAACTCGCCACATATCTTCTTCTTGACGATAAATTTTTAAAAAATACAAGTTTTATTGCATGATAATTATATATTAATGACATACTTAATTATGTATTAATCAAAATTGAATTATATATCTAGATTCAAGAACATACATTTTAGTGCATTAATAAAATTGACAATAAAATTAAAAAATACATATGCATGCCTAAAAATTCGAAGCTATTTTATTTATGAAACATTATAGATAAAAATAATTTATATTAGCCAAACTTAGAATCAAGAAAAAAAATATTTACAATGATATAGTATCAATAAAAAAATTTGTTTACAATGATATAGTCATTCATAATGCTACTACATGTAGACACGCCACATGTCTTATTTTTTACAATAAAATTAAAAAATATAAGTTTTATTGCATGATAATTATACATTCATGATATAATAAATTATATATCAATCAAAATTGAATTATATATCTAGATTCAAGAACATACATTCTATTGCATTAATAAAATTGACAATAAACGTAAAAAATACATATGCATACCTAAAAATTTGAAGCTATTTGATTTATGCAACATTATAGATAAAAATAGTATGTATCAGTCAAACCTAGAATCAACAAAAAAAATATTTATAATGATATAGTATCAATAAAAAAAATTATTTACAGTAATATAGTCATTCATAATGCCACTACATCTTGATGATAAAATTAAAAAATACAAATTTTTAATTTTATCTCAATCAAAATTTTAAAAATACAAGTTTTTAATTTTGCCTCATTCAAAATGCATGATAATTATACATTCATGGCATACTTAATTATGTATCAATCAAAATGATTTTAGTGCATCAATAAAATTGAAAATAAAATTAAAAAAATAGATATACCTAAAAATTCGAGCAACCTTCGATTTCTTGCAAAATCGAGGTATTAATATTGCTTAATCTCACAAAAATCTTGCAATAGCTTATGAAGATTAGGATTACGTGCAAAACCCTTTGTTTTCAACAAAAAATTCAGCTCATATCGTTTCAGATCTGAAGATTGGCGGATTTTATTTATCCGTTAACTGTTTTTCACAAAATTCCTCTGAGTTCTTGCAAAATTGACCAAATTAAGCAAAAAGGCTACAATAGTATATGAAGATCATGATTTTTAACAAAAGCCCTCTATTTTCAAGAAAAAATTCAACACATATTGATTGAGATCTCAAGATTGACGGATTTTCTTTTTCTGTCAACTGTTTTTCACGAAACCTCTGCTTTCTTAAAAAATCAACGTCCAATATTTGTGAATCACAAAAACAATAACTACAATCATATGTAGAAAACAATTTTATTCAAAACCCCTCTGATTTGAACAAAAAATAGTCAATATTTGTGACGAAATTGAAAGAATGACGGATTTAGGGGTTTTATGTGAAAAACGTAACAAAGTTTGTGATTCAATCGTATGAATTCATTGTTTTATAATGAAAAACCGAGTATTTTCTCACAATAATGCATTGTAAAAGCTGAAATTGATCAATAATTGAGAAAAAAAGCTGCAAATCTACAACAAACTCGTGATTTTATTTTGGCATTCACTGTTCATCGCGTTTTTTCCACTGACTCGGACCAGTCACGGTTGCGAATTGGACGATTCCCGTCTTTTACGCCAAAACGGTGCGTCCTGGGCAATCCTGTGTCAACTCCGGCTATTCCGGGTCGACTTGCCATTTTTTTAATCACTGAGTAGAACAATGAACTCTAGTTAGAATATAGTCTAGTGCGATTGAGTTTGGCAAATGATATTTCTCGATACTTAAACTAGGCATAATGATATGTACGTATGATAGACATATTGAAAAAGCAAATCACCATTGAAGGTGATACATGTATGCACCATAAAGTTGTGGTTTCACTAGATTGTGTGACTTTAGATTTGTCCCTAGAGGGGAACCTGTAATCCACTGGCTCACTTTAGTAGCCCAATCATGAACCCCAATAATTATTGGATCAGTTTGAGAAAGTGAGTGCATATTATAGCCATCGATAGAAAATAGAGTGCTTCATCAAAACTAATATTTTAACATAATTAAATCCAAATCCCATCAAAATATTTTAGAATTATTTATTTTGATCTTAAGTAATTTTTAGATTGATATATTAATTTTTTGAAGTCTTTAAATAATTTATTTTTATAAAATAGATTTATAAATAGGGAGAAACTGAACTTTCAGTATTTTAATATTCATAGAGAAAACTAAATTAATAATATTTTTCTAAAAGTCAATTTCTTTATTTCAAAATTAATGTTACACATGGGGCCCATTATACGCCATGGGCCCCACTATTGAGATCATGTGGGTAGTGCGTGGGGCCCACTAGGGGCCCGTGAGAGGCACACCCCACATTATGGAATTGCTTTCTAATTTGTAATGAGGCCATCGAGGCACTCGATCGAGATGAGAAAAAAAATGGAAAGTTTTGAAAATTAAGGGATTTGATTTTCAAGTTAAAACAAGTGTAAGAAGATTATGGAAAGGGAAAATATATTTTTTTATATTATTTTTATTTAATGGGATTAGGTGAAGGAGGAAAGTGATGGCCGATTTAAAGATCGTATGACTAAGATCTCTTACCCTACATATCTCCTATGATCAATGGCCCGAATCTATTATTCATAAGAATGACTAACTCAAAGAAACCCTAACTCTATAAAAGGCCTATAAATAGGTACTTATGTGGTCTCAATCACTATACCTCTCATCTATCTCTTCCTCTCAAAGGTGACACACCACCCTCTCTCTTCTTTATCTTGATATCTCATCGCTTTCTAAGTTAGAAATTTTTAGAGAGTATAAACATAGGCGCCACTCTCCACCTAGTTCTAAGAGAGGGGCACAACCTACACATTCGGGCCTAGTTGTTGTTAGCTGTTCCACCATTGCTCTCTGATTTAAAAAAGGCTGTAGCCTAGATTGTTTTTTTATTTGTAAAAGGTTATAGCTTGAGGTTTCCCACACTTTGAAAATCTAGATAGACTATTGATCTCGTGTACTATTAGAGGAGGAGATTCGGAGTGGGGTAGAGAGAGGGGCACGCCCTACACACTATTACATCGAGGCCTAGTTCTTGTTACTTATTCCACCATTTGTTCTATGATTTGAAAAGGGTTGTAGCCTAAGGTTTTATATACTTTGAAGATTTAGATAGACCATTGATCTCATGTGCCTGTGCAAAGTCCAGTCGAATAGTCTTCAATTCACTTTATGCTTTGAGGTCTTGTGTTTTTCTTGGTCCCAAGATGATGTATGGAGAAATAAAAATAAATCAAAAAATAAAAATAAAATAAAAGTTTGAGAGAATACTCCCCCTCTCAAGACCTGTCAAGGAATCTACCTCCAAAAATATCTTTTCACAAGATCAACTTTACTTAATTCCAATTTATGTTACAATGATGGAATCTTCCATTTAAGTAGATTTAGAAATAGTAAAATAAATAAATAAAACCCATTTATCTCTATCCTTCTAAAACTTATTTCGTTCCTAAAAAGGATAACTTTTTTAACTACATATTTATCAAACTTTGACTTTCTAACTAAAAGATTAACTTTCTTAAGATTAGAACATATCCTCTAAGATAGTCCTTACCATTTCTCTTTATCTAAAAAATAACTTGTAAAATTCTAAAAATAAATATCTTCTATCCCTCAAATATCTACAACAAAAAAAAACAAAATAACTCTAAATAAACGAAAAAATATGAATAATACCAAATCTAAAATTCAAGAAAATATAAAAAAAAAAAAATCTCGATTTTTTGTTTGCATCACAAGATTATTATGTGATTTTTATTTATTGAATAAAAGGAGTTGTTTATTTTGAGTTCAATGCGCGAATCTATATTTACCCCTAATTATAAAATTTTAAACTCCAAAATAGTTCACATCAAGCAGATCCACAAACCCATGAAATTATTAAAAATTGATGGTCCAAATAATTTGTTATAAGATGTACTATTCTTAGAACTTGAAATCTCTTTTCTTCTCTAAATCCATACATCTCGATGCCAAGATGATTAATCATATTTTTTTTCAATATCAAAACAACTTTTTTGGAAGGATTTTAGAGATGCACCTTAATTATGGATTTTAGATCTGGATTTTAGAGGTGCACCTTAATTCTACATTTTAAGGTGTTAGCCTTATATAAACTTTGTCCTTAAAATAAAGGGTGAGGTTTATATAAGGAGCCTTTCTTATAGAAGTAAGGCATTGAAATTTTGCTCCGATATATAATTTTGGTGTTGGAAATCATGTAATGTCTTAAAACTCTATTTTCATCCCTAGTTATGAAATTTAAATTTTAAAAATGATAGAGATCGATGAGATCTATAAATATTTAAATTTTTTAAAAATAAACCATCTAGATAACTTGTTTCGAGATCTATTATTCTTAGAAGTTAAAGGTGTTTATTTTTTCATATTCAAAATTGGGATCTTTGAAGCTTTTTCAAAACGATCACTTCTAGATAAATTTTTTTGGTGCACCTACTTTAATAATATAATATTGGCACTTTATATAGACTTTTTTCGTCAATAAAAGACACCTCTTTCCCTACATCAGACATAGCGGCGGACTGGTAAATAGTTGTCCTTCCAAATTGGCATCTTCAATAATTTCGATTCATGTTGTTGAAATTCCATGGAAAACGTGAACTTCAATGAACGAGGGTGGATCCTCGGCTTGGCAGAGTTCTATCTCAAGAGTAAAGAGTAAATAGTACGTAAAATATGATCCCCAGGGAGCCTGCTGTGTATCTACTCCCTCAGTTACAAGACATATTTAGGAGGACCTTTCATTCTTAAATTTTAGAGATGATTATTTTCAAGATAATCATCTTAACAAGATGATTATTTTCAAAAGAAAATTTTGAATTTTGAGCTTCTGACACATAGATATTGCTCTTAAAAATATTGAAAGGTATCACTTTAATCTTGTGATATAATTTTTTTTCTAATACATGTATTACAATTTTTGTTTCTAATACATGGATAGGAATGGATTTTATTTAATTTAATGGGGTTAATCTTGAATCATAGAAGTTACATCTCCAAAATTTGAAGGTCCTAAAATCATTCCTGGTTTTACTCGAGGGAGAAAGTGAACATTGTACTCCTTGGGACTATAAAAGTTTTCGGCTAAACTATAATATAAAATGAAAGGGCGAATATTTGTTTTCCTTCGTTGGATATGCAACGTTTGCACGTGCATTAAACCGGGCTGAGGAGGCGATGTAGTGGGCGACAGGATACGTCAATATGAGTCCGGGACCACATCAAGATTGAGGAGGTCAAATAAAAAAAATAAAAAAAGGGACAAAATATTTTTTGTGCTTTTATGGGAGTAGGTTGCAAATGTTCCTGGGATATAAGAAAAAGAGAAAAATCCAAATCGTTTAAAAAAAAAAATTAAATAAATAAATAAATAAATTCTCCACGGCAATAGAAACAAATAGGGAAATTTGACGGAACTGCGTTAATAAAATACAAGTAGCAGGGAATTTACAGGCTTCTTTCTAAAAAGTGGAACTTTTCAAGATGCTTAGTATAGGCCCGAGGACAAAGCTGCCAAGAAGGAAAAGCTTTTGAAAAGGATTCAAGCTTAGGAGAGAGAAATTGCAGAAAGAGAGTTGATGGCTGTAAGTTCTGTTACTATCTTAATTTTGGAGAATTGATCTGTATATTTCATTGACCCAAAAAAGATAATTATATATAACAAATATGATCATTTGACTATTGGGAGTTTTCAGGTTATATGTCATTCCTAATTGTAAATCCCTGAATTGTAGGGATTGACAATTTGAAAAATGAAATCGTCTAACAGCTTTCTTTATGAATACTTGTTTTTTTCTTTATTCTTTTTGTTTTTTAGATGTGTTGGCTTTTCAATGAATATTAGTTTTTTTTTATTCCTCTCCTTTTCTTCCTTTTCTCTCTCTTTCTTGCTGGAATCTAAAGTTTTGTAATTGGAGGTGGTTATTTTATTTATTTATATTTTATATTTATTTATTGATTTTTTTTGTTTCTTTTTCTTTCTCCGGTTTTGTTAGGCTTTGATTTTGCTTTCACCGGTAATTTTGGTGAGGAACACTTCTACAATAAAACAGACTTACGGGTAGATTTATGGCCGAAAACAAAAAGTGTATCTTTGGAAAAAGCAAGTTGATAATAAATATGCCACTTTGGAGTTTGAACAAATATTGGTTGAGAATTAGATAGTTTCTCAAAAAATATAGAAAAATGACTGTTGTTTTGATGGTGATGGTTGTATCTAGTGTTTGAAAACTCGTCGAGTCAAGCGGAATCGCCCTGTTCGATTCAGGAATCATCGGCTATCGAGCCGGTTCCACGAAAAAATCGGGAATCGCCCGTGACGAGAGAGAACCGGGCGATTCCTGGCGATTCCCACTAGTAAAATCACGATTCTTAGCGATTCCCAATAGTAAAATCGCGATTCCTGGTGATTCCCAATAGTAAAATCACGAGTCTCACGAAAAGTTTTGGGTTCACACGTGGCCGCCTCACGAGAGTGACACGTGGCTCCTACAAACCCTCAACGCGTGGCAATTCATCTAGTTCGTATGCCCCCTTCGCTTTTCTACACACGTGACTGAATGATTAGTACACAACACTTTATAGATAACAAAGGATCTCTCCTCCTTCGCTATGGGATAATTCCCACAAAAAGCCATTCAAGCAAGATGATTTAATATGTATTATAGCATTGTTGCTAATGAAACACATCAAGTGATGTGGTGGTACAACCTTGAATTTTCGGGCGAGGGTCGTCGTTTATAATACAACATTTTTTTTAAGATAAAGATAAAAAATAGTGATAAAGATAAAAACTAAAAAGCTTTTCAAGGTAATGAATAAAAAACTTGAAATAAAATAGAAAACGATAAAGATAAAAAATAGAGATAAAGATAAAAAATAAAAAGCTTTTTTCTTGTTGTAAAAAAATCTTAAAAAATAAAAAATAAACAAAGGCAGAAAATACTGTTATAAAAAATTAGAAAAAATAAAAAATAAAAGGCTTTTCAAGATAAAGATAAAAAATATAATACAACATTTTTTTATTTTTCTTGTAAAAAAAATACAAGGTAATATAATAAGCATTTCTTGCAAAAAAATAAAACAAAAGGCATAAAAAAATAAAATGTACTTTAGCAGCATCATTTTCTTTTTTTTCCTTGTAAAAAAAAAAAGAAAGTAATGCAACAAGCAAAAAAAAATGTAGTACAACGTCTTCTTCTTTTGTCAAAAAAGAAGAAGAAGATAATCAACAAGTATCATATTTTTCTTGTAAAAAAAAAAAGAAGATAACACAATAAGTATTTCTTGTCAAAGAAATAAAAGGTATTTCTTAATAAAACCTAGGAATAAATGGTCTAATTATTATTTTTATTTTTATAACATGATAGTCTTTAACATAAATTTAGTAATATTGAAATCTCTCTTTCTGCTAACAATCTTTTCTACTAATTTATTTTAGAAACCTAAAAAATTAAAGAAAATTGGTACGCATTCTAATAATTTCTATATTGATAACCAAATCTTTTATTTTATTTTATTAATTTTTGTATTATAAATCATGTAGTGTACTATTTTTCTTGCAGTTGTCAATAATATATTTTAAATTAGATGACATTATAAAATATTTTGGATTTGTTATTATTTATATAATAAAATAATTATAAAATATTATTGGTATATAATAGTACAGTTAGTTAAGTTGTAATAATTTGGGTTTTTTTAGCGGATTAGGGTTTTTCATCAATTCGAGATTTTAGTGGCCAAATTTTCATCGATTTAGTCAACTCTTTATTGTAGTCCATGTATGATTATATAATTAATCCATGATAATTCTACGATTTCTTTTGTGTGATGTAAATTTAATGGTCAACATAAGTTCATACAGGGAAAGAATATTTCAATATTCATAAATTGATGAAAACAATGAAAGTTAATAATATAGTACCCTCATTTTTTATTGGATTTCTAAAAAACAATATTTATAATGAATTTTAATATTTTTTTTGAATTTTTCCGAGGCTTAATCCAAACGATTCGGCCCTATTTTCGATCCGGATCCCCGATTTACCTATTCGAATCGGTTTTTGGGATGCTCGATCCGATTCACCAATCCGTTTTTTAAACACCGATTGTATCTGATGCTCTAAAAACCAGTTATGGATCATGTGTAGTATTCATGTGGGGAACTGACTATAGATCGGTTCATTCTGTTTCAGCCTTTCTTTGGTTGAGCATCAAAGTTTTGTTTCAAGCCAGACACTTCTCGGCCCAATTCCGAGCCTTCTTAGTTGAATCGGAAGGTGATGTCGAGCTTACAAAACATTGGCCATTCTTTGGGCTTTTATAGTTTTAGTTGAACCAGTGCGAGTAGGATTTTTCGTTCATCTTGATTGAGGAAATCCTGGTGATTTCTTTGTTTTCAGCATATATTGCTCTGCAGTTGTTTATTAACATTCTGGGCATGGGATTTTATTCTAGAAATTTGTTTTGGGGGTTGAATGGGTTTTATGATGATGATCTGAACTAATTTGTCAGTGTTCAAAGTTATCGCCTACGTTGCCAATAGAGAGGAAAGTTTTTTTGTTTTTCCTTTGTATCTTTTCAACTTTTTAGGATGGCGTTTCTCATTTGTAATATTAAGTCAGAGAAATATGTTAATGGAGAATTTGGGTTTGGTTGGAAGTAAGGTTTCAGCTGAAGGAAAGCGATTTAGACAGGAAGTGGAGCAACCAAGTACCAGATACCATTGTCATTTGTAGACAAATTAGTTTCACAGTAGAGAAATATAATAGACATTTTCTTGTAATTTTTGAGCAAACCCCAGATTTTTTTTTATTCTTTATTTTAATAATAATCAAAATTTAAAAAGGAATTGTGGAAACGTGGTAATTTTAATTTTTTTAGATCATTCCCCAAACCCACTTCATCAAAAGCGGAAGCCACCCCTGCACTTGCGCTCGCTCCTTTGTCTCGCGAGAGAGTGTAGAGAGAGAGAGAGTGAGATAGGGTAGATAGAGATAGAGAGAGAAACAAGTAGAGAGAGAAAGAGCTATTTTGTCTCGTGAGAGAGTGTAGAGAGAGAAAGAGGGAGGACGGGTAGAGGTAGAAGAACAGATAAAAGGGGAAGAAAGAGAAAAAAAGAGTAATTTTGTCTTATTGAGATTTAAATACAAGATGGAAAAAATAATGTTGAATATAAAGTAACTAAAAATTTAGATTTAAATATAAAAAAATAAATAATGTTGGATATAGAGTAAGTAAACAATTAGAGTGTATCTAAATTTTTTGGACCATCCATTTTAAAAATCCGAAAATCGCAAGCATCTACTTGGACAACCTGTCATGAATTTTAATATCGAATTATTTTTTACCTTTTTTGGCCCTACTTTCTCGGAACCACCTTCACTCTTATTCCCTCTTCCCCCTAAAAACCCTCCGCCTTCTCTCCCCCCGCCCGCCCGCCCCGCCCCGCCCCGCCCCGCCCCGCCCCCCCCCGCCCCAAAAACAAACCCTAAAAACCCTCCACCGCTTTTTCTCTCCCATTTGCAGCGGCATTGTGTTTTTCTTTGCTAGTAGAGAAACCTCATTTGCAGCTTTAGAGAGAGATACATTGGCAAAAGATATATAGAGTGGAACTGGACAAAGCCATCTCCTACAGAAAGTGTGAAAAACAGGTACAGGTAATGAAAGGACAATGGGCTTACAAGAAAAAGGAAGAGGCGCAGAAAGGAAGTTCCTGATTTATCTTTTGAGGCAAATAAGTCATCAAAGAGAAATTCCTTAAGCTCTTCATCCCCAACCACCACGATGAATCTTCTGCATCTTCAATTGAGGAGGAGCAGCTCGGCTCGGTTGCCGCGGGGATCTGGCTGCCTGAGTCCTCGGTTTCACTGGAACTCGGCATCTGAAAAACCAGCCCGGCCATGTCGAAACTGGCCATGACTGTGGTCTTTGAGTCAGAGAAGGACGGGCCGACCGACCGACCATTTCATTTTGCAGCTTTCCACTTTACCTTGATATGAACCAATTTCCCCAACTTTTGACAAAAAAAATGAAATAGACTGTAGAGAAATAGATAGAAGGAAAAAGTTCATAAAGTGCCAGACTCTAAATAATCAAATTATGCTGCATCTCAAAAATTTCACTAGAAGAGGTTGTTTCGATACCCAAATATCATCAAATTGATCATCTCGATTTCAAGATTAATGGATATGAGAAAAAAAAAGATTTCAAGTTTTAAAAATAATGCATCTTGTAAAGCAGTTTTGGACTGTCAATTTTCAAGATTTTCACATATCAGCTCGATTTACTCTTTTTTTTGAAACTTTAAATTTTGTAATCAGAGGTGAAAATATATTTCAAGGCTATCACAAAGATTTCCAATAGTAAAACCACATTTCTCGACACTGTCTCGACTCTATACAAACAGCCTATAGATAGGGTTAGAAATCGGCCTAGCAGCCTAAATTGGCCATAAAAAATTAAAGCCTATGCCATAATTTGTGGCCCAAGGGTTAGGTTTGGCTCGGCCTAGCCTTTTTTTTATTTTTATTTTTATTTTTTATTTTAAATTTATTTTTTTGTCCGTTCCGCTCCTTTTCGGTCCGGTCTTATTAGGACGCCGAGACCAAACGCTGGCCAGACCATGCAACCCTTACTTGTACCACCGTTGGGCCTTTTACCCGGTGGCAATGGGCAGAAGAAGACAAAGTTCCGTCAAAGGCATATTCTAGGAAAGGGTGCGGTTACAATGAGGTTGCAATCTTAAAAGATCTAATTAAGGTGTACTTACCTTTTAATTTTATCACAGTATAATTTTACTGTAAAACATTATTAGAATTAATTAAAAATTTATTTTTATATCTAATTATAAAAATTTAAATTTTAAAAATGATTAAAATAATATAAATTTATAAATTTTTAAAAATCTAAAAAATAGACAGTCGAAATGATACGTTTCAATTTGTATTATTTATAAAGCTCAAAAAATACATATTTTTGCTTCATATTCATATATTTAGTTGTTGAGAGGGTCAATTAGAAGGCTTTCAAACATCAAAACAACATTTTTCTACTTATTTTTGAGACGAATCTTTAATTTTACATTTGAAGGTTGCAGCCTTATGTAAACTTTTCCCTCCACACATACAGAAACACAAACCCTGAGTCATAAAGCGACGGACACGTAATTGACACGTAACATAAAGAGAAAAGGACAGCCTCCCAAAAATAGGCCCTCTTCAACTCCGTCCGTTTTCCATTGAAAAGTCGATTCGTCGGTTCAAAAGACAAAAAAATCATCGAACAGGAGGCAGAAACCAGAAAATTTCAGCGATTTTGTGTTGAGAGCTCAAGAATAGGCTTCCACTTCTTGAAAAGAAAAAAAAAATGTGTAAGGGGGAAAAGGCAGAGGCGAAGAAGAGGCTGAGAATCCTGTGCCTTCATGGATTTAGAACGAGTGCTCAGATTCTTAGACAGCAGGTCGGAAAGTGGGGAGATTCAGTGACTGATAAACTGGATTTGGTTTTCGTCGACGCCCCTTTTCCGGCAGAAGGGGCTTCTGATGTGGAGGGCATCTTCCCTCCTCCTTATTACGAGTGGTTTCAATTCGACAAGGTAAAATATATACTCTTTCTCTCTCTTGTTTTGGAGATGGTTTCTCTCATGACTTGGTTCTCTGTCGTTGAGATATCCTCCGTGATTTCATCTCTTCTAGTTTTCGACTTAGATTTCTCTTTCTATGTCAATCCTCTTCGACGTAGATATCTCTCTTTATATTGTGGATTGGTGTTGATTGCCTTTTTATTCAGGAATTTTTGGAATACCGGAATTTTGAGGAATGTTTGGCTTGCATCGAGGATTCCATGATCAAGCTTGGTCCCTTTGATGGGCTTTTAGGGTTTTCTCAGGTTTTTATCCTTTTTATCTTTTGATGCCTCGTTATTTTACAGAACTATGATTATTAGGCCGGGTACAATTAGGAAAACGAAAGCAAAAAAAAAGGAAAGGAAAAAATAAGGGCCTGCTGGGCGGCCCAGCTCCCTCCTACTAAATTTTGTGGTCCAGACTGTAGTTTTTTAAGGGCAGCGCCAACCGAGCCGGACTGGGCCATTCAGCCCATTGCGAACCTTAGTTATTGACTTCTATTGTTTTTTCCTGTTAGGTATATTTATTTGATTATTTGTTGTTTGTGGTGGTGTAGGGTGCTATACTTTCCGCTGCATTGCCAGGCCTGCAAGCAAAGGTAAGGGATTGAATTTATTTAATGTCCTTGGCATAACCTAAGATTAGTTTTTTATATGTTTTCCATTTTTGGATTTGTAGGGTTTGGCCCTTACGGAAGTTCCAAAGATCAAGTTTGTGATCATAATTGGAGGTGCCAAATTTAGATGTCCAAATGTGGCTGAGAAGGCCTACTCTTCCCCAATTACGTGTCCATCTCTTCACTTTTTAGGTATTTCTTTCTCCATTTTTTTTTGGTGCCCGAGAGCTCTTTGTTCTTTTCCTTGGCTATGGAAAAGTTTAGAAATAAAATTTTTATATATTTAAATAATAATGGGATGATATAGATAAAACTTTACATAGGAAGAAATCTTAGTAGATATATGTATTTTTTTTTTGAAAGTCCTGTTTTTTTAAGAGACTTTAAAAAAAGAAGAGTTTATTTTAGCATTTTCATTCAGGGTTTTCAGTTACCTTAAAAGGATATATGTATTGCATCTTATTTGGCAAAGTGAATCAGAGTAGGAAGAGAGCAAATACACATAAAGGAAAAGAAATAATAAAAGATTGAGAGATTATGATCTTTTTACACTTTACAGGGAAATCAACACCAATAAAGTCCCGTCACAAGTCTCAGAAAACCCAATATTATTCGCTCTCAATCTTTTATATCGATTTGTTTTCGATTGCTAGCTCCACTACTTCAAATTGTGTAACAAAGACCACTTGTATGAAATTTGTAATAATAACAAGCAAGGGTAAAATTATTTATGTTGACTTCTACTGTTAACCTGGTGGGCAAAGCATTCACTCATATGAGATTCTAGTCCTACCAAATGACAAATTTATAAGGGTTGTCTTCGTAGTTAATAAATGTTATTTTCATGATTCTTGATGTGATTTTTTTTCTTTCTTTTCTTTAGTTTGTCTAATGTTAGGTAATCGTTTGAAAGGGAACTCTGTTGGAATCAACAAAAAACTGGGTCAGGTTAGCATGGCGTATTTTAGGTGTAAAATTAATGCTTCAATCCATTTTTTTTTGTGGGTAATTCAGTCATCTTTGGTAATCAAAATTCTGTCCTTAATCTTTTGAAACTAATTATGTGCTATAATTGATTCCCAAGAAGCAAAATTTCATGATTAGGCATATATACATACCAGTGAATAGCACATGCATTGCAAGATGCTCTTGTTGAGATATTAGATGAAAATAAATTCTGAAATATCTAATAAAAAATAATCCACTCTTATTTTTTTCATTTTTAGATTCATTCAGTGTTATATTTATGGCTGTTTGATTTCTACTGTACCTTCTTCTAAGTTTTTGGATTTTGTGTTTCCAATGCTATTATAGAAATTCTATTTTATATAATTCTCCTTTTGGTTTGTTTAATTAGCATACAAATACCCTTTCTAACTTTTCTTTCAATCTTTTGTTTGCTTCTATTTTTTTATTTTATTTACCTTTTTTAATCAAGAATTGGATAAAACATGAAAGAGAGATTTAAATTGAAACGAACATGTAATTTTTGGGACGGAATATAAAGAGAGAAAGTGTGGAACAAATGTTAAGAAATTTGAAAGGGAAAATAAGAGCGGTAAGAGATTTATTGCTTGGACGGAATATACAGAGAGAAAGAGTGGAACAAATGTTAAGAAATTTGAAAGGGAAAATAAGAGCGGTAAGAGATTTAAAAGTTGCTTTTACAGATATAGATTTTTTAACAATCTATGGCCTTTGAATGATCGATGTATCCTCAATCATCTTAAGGAATTTTGACAAAAAATGGCATAGCTTTGTGGGGAATCAACGGTATTTCAGTTTTTCAACCCAAATGTTGAGGGAATTATTCTATGAAAGTTTTGTTTGATTTTTCATTGTGGGTTGACACAATTTCAAGCCATGAGTTCTAAGATGAGCTTCTTATTTGATGTTTGACAGGTGAGCATGACTTTTTGCGGCCGCATGGAGAGGTGCTTCTGAAGTCGTTTGTTGATCCTGTGGTTATCAAGCATCCAAAGGGCCACACTGTGCCTAGGCTTGGTACGTGAAAATCATTATAGCTCTTGTGGATTTTTTTTTTTAATTGTTTATATAAAACCTCTACTTTCTTTATAATTTTGTTCATTTGCTGCAGACGAAAAAGGTGCGGAGACCATGTTTAGTTTTCTAACTAGAGTAGAGAACTTCATTGCATCAGAGGCTCCCACAGAAGATATTGCAGACTGATTGCAGGATTAAGGTGAAATGGGAAAATTAAGGCCCTAAAGAATATGTATCTCCTGCTTTATTCGAATGGAACTTTCCTTTGGATCAAATGCCTATTGAAAGAGGCTGGGAAGTCCTCATGTTTCTATATGCGCTAAATTATTATTGATAAAATCCCTCTTTTTTTTCTCTCTTTTTTTTTTTGAGAATTTTTTTTTATAAAAGACCTTCAAAATTAATAATTAAGCAAAGTTTGGCCTGAAGGACACGATGCCTGTAAGAAACCATGGGGCAATTATCATCGATTGAGATGGAAACTGATGGTTTTGGTAGTTCCTAGCAGAACACACTGTTACGTATCGCATGGTGGTCTGTCATTTCATGGGGTATTGGTATATCGATGGCAACAATTTTGGTTTTAGGTTTATTGTACACTTGTGGAAAACCATGATTCATTCCACAAATCTCTTCTTTTTTTTTTTAATGTCAGTTGACACATAAGAATCAAACTAAGAATTAAGAAACGATGCATTTATTAATGGATTCAAGCAGTGGCATGAATAATATTGCAATGAAAATTTGGTCAAGATGGAATGGTGCTCAGCGCATGTAGCATGCCCCTGGGTAGTATATTGCTTTTATAATATTGCAATTAAAATTTGGTCAAGATGGAAGAATGCTCAGTGCATGTAGCATGCCCATGGGTAGCATATTGCATATTGTCCATTAACTGATGGTGGAAAGTGAGTTTTTCTAATTGAAATTTTGTGGTCTACCATAAGAATCTTCAAAATGATGTGGTTTGTATGATGTTGCAACCTTAAACTATCAAAAACTAAGACGCTCCTGCAATTTTATATTTTGTATTCTTTGTATTTATCTTTTGACAATATTATGGACTTTTATTCATCAATGATTAAGTACAATTGTCTCAAGAAAACAATACATAATATACTATAGTGGAATGTAATTCAAGTCCCTGCTCTGCAAGATCATCAGCAATATGATGAGTTTTTGAGATGCACCTTAATTCTATATGTTAAGGTTGCAACTTTATATAAACTTTTTCTTACTCAAAAACAGAAAATTATCTTTTGGATTTTGACTTTGTTCAACATATAAACCTGGTCATCCAAAAGTTGGATCCTATATCTTCAATTGTAGGATGTGATGTTTTTCAAGCATCACAGATTGCGTTTATTTCCTATACTAAGGTTAGCCACGAGGTTGAAGCGGTTACGTCCCCAAACTCTATTTGAAATAAAATAAAAAAAGGGAAAAACAAAAGCCGGTCCGGTGGTCAATTAAGAAGTTGAGAAATGAGGATTGGGTTGTGCCATACAAATAAAATAGTATACAAATAATGATGTATTTGACGAATCGATGTAATCCAATAACGGACTATATTTTAATGAAAAGTTTACTTTATATTATAAAAGTAAGGCGCACCTCAAAAACCCATCAAAATAGATTGCTTTTACGTTGCAAAATAATCCAATTGATCATCTTGACCTAGAGATATATGGATATGAAACAAATTTGATTTTGAGTCTTGAAAATGGTGCATAATGTAAGGCATTATTCAGGCCATCTATTTTCAAGATTTTCAAGTGTTTATAAAATCTATTTGATCATTATTTTTAGAGCTTTACAATTCATAATTAGGAACAAGAATGTGTTTAGGCCATCACAAAGTTTGCTGGCACAAAAACTACATCTTTTAACATAATTTGGGCCTTACTTGGACTAGTTAAGGTTGACGCCTTATACAAACCGCACTCTATTTTAATTAGTTCATAGTTGATATTAGTATTAGTTGAGAATTTTGTGAGAGATTTTTCTAAAAAGTTTCGTTGATGCCTAATCCATATCAAGTAGACCCTGTCTTTGGGAGAATTCTTAAAGGTCCTAAAAATGGTCATAGATTAGGTGTTACCTGGAAGAGTAAATGGAGAAAATGCTCCTATGACAGCATACAAACTTTTAACGGTAAAAAATGTTTATCCTAGAAATTTTGTCTAGAGCTAGATAAAAATGGACATCCATCAAAGTGTACCGTGAAAAACGAGGAATGGTCCATAGTTGACCAACAATGTTTTAAATCAAAGGAGGAGCAAAGTATACCAATATAAAAGCTTTAATGGATCAACTCAAGTTTTATAAAATCACAAATTTGGATCAAGAATCATTGCTCGACTTGATCTAGACTGTATTCAGTGATTCATGATACAGGGAGAAAAAAAAATAAAACTAAAAATAATAATAATACTAATGATAATGATCATAATAATAATAGGGGACGAGATATTATACCTCTCTCTAGTTTACCAGGGAGTTCATCCTTAAATATCTTTTCACAAGATCAAAAACACCTACTTCATTCTCCAAAACTGTTTCCAAAGAGGGGTGTAGTGCCCCGAAAGAGAGCCGAGAGGTTCGTGACCACCTCAACACCTATAAGACATTCTACAAACTGGTATAGATAAAAATAGTATTGGAAATGCGATCGCCACCCTTAGAGGAGGCCAAGGGACCTATAATTATGCTTATGCAAGTCAATAAACTTGCATATTCATAATACACATTAAAATTAAGCAAGGATTTGGGAATTCACTCAAAACAACAAATCTTAGACCGATCTTAAGATAGATTCTTAAAGGGCATAACACTTGTAGCACCTATACAGTGATTCTACACTCACTACAAAAAACTCTAAGTATCCTTTATAGAAAATTTGATCTTTGGTATTAGAAAGGGATTGCAAAAGTACTAAAGAAATGCAATATAACAATAGAGAATTGACATTTGGAGGAAAAATAGAGAGATGAAGATAAATCACTCAAAGCAATATAAAATGTTAAATAAAGAATGAATTACCTTCTACAAGCCCTAAATCATCAACTCTTTGAAGCTTTTGAAGATGCATAAATTGATCATGAATCAAGCAAGCTTTGTAGATTTCTTCTTTTCTCACAAGAATTAACATAATAATAACATAACCGCCAAAAAGTAACTTGAAATTTCATGGTAGGGCTATTTATAGCCTTTTGGAGGCCTATGAAAATTTGAGTGAAAATGAAATCCAAAGAAAAAGAGCGTGACTTCAAATGGCGCTCTGGGGCATGATTCTAAGTCGCACCCTAAAGATATGCCATGCAAAACGTGGGCCCCGTGGCTTTGACATGTGTCCAATAGGCATGGAAATAAAGACACGTGTCCCAACGATTAGTTGACTGGCTATGGCATTATTCTAAATCGTGCCATCGTTTGGCCCAAAATGGGGCGTGATTTGAAGTTACGCCCTTGGGATACTATTTCAAGTGGCGCTCTATTATGGACGTGTTGGCCTGTATGTAGAATGTGAGCCCTAGAGTGGCTCCATGTGTGATGTGAGCGGTGGAAATAAAGACACATGTCCTAGAGACTAGTTGACTGGCTGTAGCACTATTCTAAATTGTAGCATCGTTTGGCCCAAAATAAGGTGCGATTTGAAGTCGTGCCATGGAGCACTATTTCAAGTGGCGCCTTATTTTGGACAAGTTCACCTGCATGCAGAACATAGGCCCTACATGTATGATATGTGTCGCAAAAGTTATTCGAGTAATGCCACGTGCATCGACGATCGTGTAGGAGGCAAACAAGGCGCGACTTCAAATCACGCCCTGGGGAGCTATTCCAAGTAGCACCCTGAAACATGGTTCTTTTGACTGCCGTAAGAAATAGGGTGCGACTTCAAATCGCGCGTTGGGGTGCGATTTCAAACAATGCTTTGAGGAGGGCAAGGGACCTATAATTATGCTTATGCAAGTCAATAAACTTGCATATTAATAAATACAGACTAAAATTAAGTGGGGATTGTGGAATTCGCTCAAAACAAAAAATATTAGACCAACCTTAAGATAGATTCTTAAGGGCCCTAATACTTATAGTACCTATACAATGATTCTATACTCACTACAAAAAACTCCAAGAATCCCTTATAGAAAATTTGATCTTTGGTACACAAAAAGGGATTGCAAAAGCACTAAAGAAATGCAACATAACAACAGAGAATTGACATTTGGAGGAAAAAGAGAGATGAGGATACATCACTCAAAGCAATATATCAAATCAGCAACTCTTTGAAGCTTTTGAAGATGCATAAATTGATCATGAATTAAGCAATCTTTGTAGATTTTCTCTTTTCTCACAAGAATTCAGCATAATAATAACATAGCCTCCAAAAGGTAACTTTAAATTTCATGGCAGGGCTATTTATAGACTTTGGAGGGGTACCCTATGAAAATTCGAGTGAAAATGAAATCCAAGGAAAAAGAGCGGGACTTCAAATGGTGCCCTGGGGCGTGATTCTAAGTCACGCCCTAAAGATATACCATGCAAAACGTGGGCCCCGTGGCTTCGACATGTGTCCAATAAAAATAGAAATGAAGACACGCGTCCCAATGGCTAATTGATTGATCGTGGCACTATTCTAAATCGCTCCATTGTTTGGCCCAAAATAGGGCGTGATTTGAAGTCACGCCCTTGGGATGCTATTTCAAGTGGCGCTCTATTATGGATGTGTTGGCCTGCATACAGAATGTGGGTCCTAGAGTGGCGCCATGTGTGATGTGAGTGGTGGAAATGAAGACACATGTCCCAACGACTAGTTGACTGATCGTAGCACTATTCCAAATCGTGCCATCATTTGGCCCAAAATAGGGTGAGATTTGAAGTCGCGCCTTGGGGCGCTATTTCAAGTGGCGCCCTATTTTGGACATGTTGACCTGCATGCAGAATGTAGGCCCTACATGTATGACATGTGTCGCAAAGTTATTCGAGTAATGCCATGTGCATCAACAATCGTGTAGGAGGCAAACAAGGCGTGACTTCAAATCGCGCCCTAGGGCGCTATTCCAAGTAGAGCCCTGAAACATGATGCTTTTGAACGCCATAAGAAATAGGGTGCGACTTCAAATCGTGCCTTGGGGTGCGATTTCAAACCGCGTCTTGGGGCATTATTCCATGTAGCGGCCTAATTTTTGAAAGATAGAAAAACTATAAAAAAAAGGCACTGTCTCGAAGGCACCATAGCATCTTATCTCGATAAGGTACATATATGTGTCGATTGAAGTTTGAAGTTATGTAGATCTAGGTGAAGTTCATATCCTTAACACATATCTTCGGATGTCGAGTATGTACAAGGAGCCCCACATCTTTTAATACAAAAAAAAATAGAAACTAAAAAATAAAAATAAAAATCTATCACCCACATAACTACCTTTCAACTCTTCCTAATCTCTCTCAAATCATATATCTTGTAATGCATTTCCAATTCTCCTTATCTCTCTCCCTTACAAGACTCAACGAACTCTCCTCATGGAGATAACCAAGATGGGCAGAATATTATCCCACAAAAAAAAGAAAAGAAAGAAAAATTCGTGGTCCCACCATCACCTAGCCTATAAGAAAGATTATAACCAATAAAAATACAAAATAAAAATAAAAAATGTTGAATTTTTCTATTATTTTATTGTATAATTGTCTCGGGGTTGCGAGAAGCTCCACCTCGGGCTTGAAAAGTCGAACTTGAATCAAAGCGCGTCCCCTTCATGACCACGTAGGAACATTTCTGGACCTTAATTTTCTTCTTGAACTTTGTCTACTTCTTTAGTCAGGTGTATATCCGTCTTCGTTTTTTTGCATTCAGTTGTATGACATCCGTTTTCATTACACGATAACACGTAACCTTTGAGGAATTCTTTTCTTCTTCATTAAATTTTAGTGCGTGTGAAATTTCTTTCTGGGTGTATAATCGCTTATTGGTGCTCCATTGATATTTGTTTTCTACTTGTAAAGCAATTTAAAAAGCTTCACTTAAGGTCTATGACCGATGTAGAAATACCTCGTGTTTAATTATCGATTGGAGCCCGGTAACATACTAAGCAACCTTTTGTCCTTCAACCTCTTGGAGTTTGTTTGGAGCCATTAATCTATAAAATTCCATGGTATTGGCCTCAACTTTCTTTACATTCTGCTACAAATTTTGGAGATCTTGAAATAAAATTTGCTCATGATTCACATGAAGAAAATTTTATTTCAATATCTTTTTCATCTTTTGCTAGTCAAAAATTTTTGCTTTTCCACTAGGAAGTCAGGTTTGCTGAACTTACTCCTACCAGGCTGCAGCACACCCGCGGAGCTTGATTGCAATAAGTTTAACTTTTACTCATTGAGCAATTCGCTCCATTCGAAATTTTTTTTTAATCGCACTCAACAACTCAATAGAAGCCTCTATGTGGAGCTTATCAAAAAATTCATGGAGATCAACTATAATATTGAAATCTCTAGGACACTCTATAGGATGTATTTCTTGCCTGCAAATTTTCTCATTATGGTTGGATTTAGCACCCTGAGTTGGACGTGAGACTATTGGAGCCAGATCTACGTGGTTGCAAGCACATTCTTCTCGGTAAACGGTATTTTCCAATTGTTGCTACCATTGATTTACTTAGCTGATCTATCCTCGTAGTTCACACATCTCATCTTACATAGCTTTAGTTAAACCTACTATAATTTGTGGCAGGCGATCATCGATAACAAGATTATATTTCAATAGCATTGTGATTAATGGATCTTACTTGTTTTGACACCATTTGATACATGGAGAAAAAAATAAATAAGAAAATAACAATAAAAATAAGGGATGATAGTTTATACCCTCTTTTTGAGTTTGCAAAGAGTCCACGCTCACAAGATCATAACACATACTTCATTCTCCAAAACCGGATTCCAAAGAGGGACCCCATCTCTTTCAATACAAGGCAATTAAAAAAATAAAAAATAAATAAAAGAATAAAACTGTTCCCACATAACTACCTTTCAACTCTATCTTATCTCTCTATAATTAGATATCTTGTAATACCTTTTCAAGTCTCCCTTATGTCTCTCTCTAATCACGCTACTTACAAGACTGAAAGAAATCTCCTCTTGGAGATATCCGAGATGGGAAGAAAATTGTCCCATTAAGCTAGAACCCTCACGCCAAAAGAAAAAGAAAAAACAGAAAACAAAAAGAAAAATTCACACCCCACCATCAACTAGCCCATAAGAAAAAAATTGTACCCAATAAAATTAAAAAAAATGTATTCCCCCCCCCCCTTTTTTTTGCATCAATTTATTTGGCCAATCCCTCCTGGAATAAAAAATCGTCCTCAGGTTTGTTTGATGATTACAATCATCAAACATAATATGGATAGAGAAGATGGATTTACGCAACACTTTTTTTTTTTTTTTTTTTGTTGCATTATTTTTCTTTTTCAGTTGAATTGCTAATATGGGCGATTGATTGAGCCAATGCAGACCAGCTCAGTCGAAGGCAGATCCATGATTTAAAACATTGGATCCGCTATTTTGGATTACTGTTGAAAGTGATGCAACAGATGAAGTGTTTTGACGTGTTCGTGAAAATGATGAGCTTCATTACTTAGTAAAAGCACTTTAGGACTTAAAAATGATGTGGAAATTGGAATTCTCCTTCAAAAACCTTTACACTTAGGTCCCTATCAAGGAATACCACATTATGATTATGATTCCAATAGTGAGCCCACTCTCTCTACCACTATAAAACATGTACATGTGAAAACGAAGGTCTGATGATACTTGGGTGATATTGATTATAGTTGACATTTATAAAAAAAATATGACACATCGCTTGGGTGCCTTCGGACACCATTTTCAAAATAACATATCACACACGTATCATTTTTAGAATGTGGTTAGGAATACCATTCTTCAATGAAGAGTATTTTATTTTGAAAGTAAAGAAATACTTTAGAATAAAATAATAAAAAATTATCCATCTTTGCCTATATCAATTAAGGAAAAAATTTATATAAGGATGCAATCTTATACAATCTTATATAAGGATGCAATCAATCGGAAAAGGTAGTTTTAATGTTGAAAAACCCTTTGAATGATCATCTCGACATCGAGATGTATGACCATGAAAAATAAAAAATTTTTAAGTCTCATAAATAGTGCATTTTACAACATATTATCTACACTGTCCATTTTCAAAATTTTCAAAATTTACTTGATTTTAACCATTCTTGAAATTTAAAATTTTATAATTAGATATAAAATTAGATTTTGAGATAATCCTAATAACATTTTACATGAAAATTATATACCATGATAAAATTTGAAGGTGCACCTTACCCCTACAGCTACGGATGCATCCGTATGCCATCTGCACCAGTCAATTAAAGGCCCATTCTTCATAAGATATATTTTAATTTTTTATTTTTAAACTATAAAAATAAGCCCATCTTTGTTTCTTAAACAGGGACAATTGTTTGTGTTTACATGAGGAAATTTTGAAATGCCTAATTTATAAAAACTTGTCGGTGTTTACATATGAAAACAATCGGTGTTTACATAAGTCAAATTTGACAATGTCTATGTTTTTCCTTTTTAAATAAAAAATAAGTAAAAAATAAAAATATTTTTATTTTGAAATAACAATCAGCCTATTAGTTTTTAGGTTTTGTCCATATTGTTATAAAACATGAATACGTACAACCGACAGTCTGACAATGTATCGATACTTGGGTGACATTGACACTAATTGAAAAGGATACGACACCTCTACCGAATATAAATGTCATTTTTCAAATACCATTTTCAAAGTAACATATCGAACACGTCATTTTTTAGAATGTAGTGTTTCTCAATGAAGAATATTTTATTTTGAAAATAAATTTTTTTTTTTTAATATTATTTATTTTTAACTTTTATATATCATGAGTTTTAATAATTGAAAATATTATTTGGGAGTAAAAAGTCTCCATCATTTCTATCTTATAACCCTTTTGACCGTTTTTACCATAAATTTTTTACTCAAACAAACACTAAAATGGCATCCTATCTAAACTCTATCTTTTTCTCTAAAACTCCATCCCTCTCTCACATCACCGGCTCTCTCTCTCTCTCTCTCAAAACTCCATTTTTTTTCTTTAAAACCCAAATTCCATCCCTCTCTCATATCACCGTCTCTCTCTCTCAAAACTCCATTTTATTCTTTAAAACCCAAACTCCATCTCTCTCTCACATCACCGTCTCTCTCTCTAAAACCCAAATTCTATCTCTCTCACATCACTGTCTCTCTCTCTCTCAAAACTCTATATCTCTCTCTAAAACCCAAACTATATCTCTCTTTCTAAAATCAAGTCTCTGCATCTCTCTAGTTTTTTACGTTTTCTTGGCCTTGAACTTACCATCCAAAAGAACATTACTGCTCTGGTTTTCAACGCTTTCTCTACCCTGAACTCACAATTCAATTTTCTTATCCATTGATAATGGTATCACATGTAACAAAATCAGGAGCCTTCATTTTTTTAAGAAACATCCATGCCTCACAAGCACTACAAGCCCACACAACATGCCACTCTTGGCCACAGGCCAACAGGCAGCCAAGCTCCCACTCTCTCTCTACATTTTGCTTGTCAAGCCCCCTCACCTTTTGCCGGTACAATATGTTGACCATTCCGGATCCAGTCCATCGACCAAGAGAATGACATACTTGAAATCCTTGAAGGCAATCACAGTTCTCTGCATCTTTCCTCACCGCATCAAGCACTGAATCAATGAACTATGCCCCCTCTGTGTAGTGGCCTTTGGCCCAGTTGTTTTCAGCATCGAATTGACCAAACACAAAGTTATCAGACCTGAAGATTTGGTCGTAAGGACCAACGAGCACACTATCCATGGTTTCGGGCTCAAGATCCATGAGAATGGTTATGGGAACCAACTTTCCAAAATTTCAGTTCTTTTTCGTCGAGCCAGGAACCAAACCAGAAGGGGTTTCCAAAATTTCAGTTCCAAAATTTTGTAATTTTCCAAAATTTCAATTCTTTTGGGTTTGTTCATTGGCTTTTGTGGAATAGGTTTGGTAAACATGTATCAGCCATCTGATCTACAATATAATTTGCAGCAAATTTGAATGTAATATAGAGAAAACAAGAACACACTGAGCAATACGCCATATTTTTGAATATTTAATGGACCAAAATTTATTAGAATATTTCCTAGTTTAACGACTTTAATTTTGCCACGACATTCCAAATACTTTCAAGAATGTGTAAATATCAGGTGATTATGAGGGAAGAAATATTATATGCTTATATTCGAGTTGTTAGAGAGACAATTTGCTAAATTCTTCAGCAGTTTATTCATGAGAATTGTGAAAGTCAGAGACAAAATTTGAATGCTGTGTATCCAACTACCCCAATTGGGGACACTTGTGTCTGCAACAATGGAAAACCAGAGAGATGCAGGGAGAGACTTGATTTTAGAGAGAGAGATGCAGTTTGAGTTTTAGAGAGAGATGAAGTTTTGAGAGAGGGAGGGAAAGGGAGATGGTGATGTATGAGAGAGATGGAGTTTTAGAGGGATAGAGTTTGGGTTTTAAAACGAGATGGAGTTTTGAGAGAGAGAGATGGTGATGTAAGAGAGAGATGGAGTTTTAAAGCGAGATGGCGTTTGGGATTTACAGAGAGAAATGGAGTTTTGAAAGAGAGACAGTGATGTGAGAGAGGGAGGGATAGGGTTTTAGAGGGAGAGATGAAGTTTAGATAGGGTGTCATTTAAGTGTTTGTTTGGGTTAAAAATTTATGGTCAAAAGGATCTAGGGGGTTGTAAAATAGAAAAGATGGAGACCTTTAAAATACTTTAGAATAAAGATAGAGACCTTTAAAATACTTTAAAATACTTTAGAAAATATGGAGACTTTTCATAACTCTCATGAGATATGAAAGTTAAAAATAAAGGACAAAGGGGATATTTTCCCTAAATAAAATACTTTAAATAAAATAATAAAAAAATATCCATCTTTTTGTATGTCAATTAAAGGCCCATTCTTCATAAGATATTTTTTAACCTTTATTTTTAAACTATAAAAATAAGGAAAGGTTTCCATACTTCTCCTATATCATAGAAGAACTATGCTTCCCTTACCATCCAACCATCCAATTTTGATCAAAAGAGTCACTCACCGTTTGATCTTAGATCCGACATCTTAAAGTGTTTTATTTTTAGTTTTTTTTATACAAATTGTATGAATATGAAATTTGATACTTGTCATCTTCTCATTGAGGTGCACCTATAAAAAAGATTAAAAATAATTTTAGGATAAAATATAATGACCAAAATACCCCTTGAATCTTTTAGGGGTATTTTGATCATTTTATTTTATTGAAAATAATTTTTTTATATTTTTCGCTAGTGAGAGTTTAATAGAGGATTGGACATCCAAAATTTGGTGTCAAAATTGATTGTAGAAAAAAATTAAAAATAAAATAGTCTAAAGACATGACATTATGATTGGAACAATCTTAACCCTCCATTCAGAATAGACGGTTAGATAAGGAGAAATATATAAGTTCTATGCTATAGGGAAATAAGCCCATCTTTGTTTCTTAAACCGGGACAATTGTCCGTGTTTATGCCAGGCAATTTTGAAATGCCTAGTTTATGAAAAATTGTCGTTCTTTACTTATGAAAATCGTCCGTGTTTACATAAGTTAATTTTGAAAATATATATGTTTTTTCAAAATAAAAAAATAGTTTACAGTAAAAAATGAAAATATTTTAATTTGAAATAATATCAGCCTAATAGTTTTTAGCGTTTGTCCATATTTCCTAAGATGCAACCTTGAACTATAAGAAATTTAATTCAAATTCATGAAGTAACAATTTTTGGTCTCTTAAATTAATTTAATTTTTTTATGATGCTTTACTGTTGTTATGACATATGAATTATAATATTTTTAATGGTGTAGTTTGTTGAAACTTTAAAGACACCTTCAATTTTTATCCTAATTTCATATTAATTTTTTTTTAGGATGGCTTGAGAATCTATTTTTATCTCCAATTATAAAACTTTATACTAAAAAAATGGTTCAAATCAAGTAGACCTATAAACTTATAAAAATCTTGAAAATGAACGGTCCAGATAATATATTGCAAGATGCCTATTTTTAGAACGCCAAAATACATTTTTTTTTTCGTATTCATACATCTTGATGTCGAGATGATCAATTAGAGTGTTTTCGAACATCAAAACACCTTAATTCTACAGTTTCAGGTTGTAATCTTATGTGAACTTTCTCCATAATTAAATTCATATGTGAACTGCACATATATATTTTTCAACATATATGTATATATGTATGCATACACATATACTCCTGTATATTATATAAGGGTGAGGTTTCTATAGGGTTGCAACCTTAAACAATCCAATTAAGGTGCACCTCCAAATTTTATCATAACATGTAATTTTAGCGTAAAAAATTATTAAAATTATCTAAAAATCTATCTTCATATCTAATTATAAAATTTTAAACTCTAAAAATGGTTAAAATCAAGTAGATCTATAAACATATGAAAATCTTAAAAATGGATGGTCTAGATAATGTGTGGCAAGATGCCTTATTTTTGGAACTCAAAATATTTTTTTTCATATTTATATATCTTGATGTTGAAATGATCAATTAGAGAGTTTTTCAATAGTAAAACAACATTTTCCGATAGATTTTTTAGATACATCTTTAATTCTACATTTTAAGGTTGCCACTTTAAATAAACTTTTCCCATTATATAAACCTGCCATCTTTAGATGACATTTTTGAGAGATCACGTATCGGACCTTAATCACACTCATAAATACATACGTGTCAATTTCCATGTAACATAGCTATGGTCCAATCCAACCCGTTATTCGGCATATGTGGATGGATTGTCCTTGATCATGAGTAGGGGTGGCATTGGACATGACTAGACAAGAGATCCAATGGGTATACCCGACCTCAGGTCTGGATATGGATCTAAATTTTGGACCCGAATACTATTTTTTATGGGCCCAAGTCCAGCCAATCCGACAATACCCGTAGTCATAGGGATATGATAGTAATCATGTGTCTTTAAGCATGCGTTGCGTGTTTATGTTGTCACAATATTGGCAACATTTACAGCGTTGTTGACAAGAAAAACAGAAGCGCATAATCATAGGGTATGTAATGTTAGAAAAAAGGACAAAAAAAAAAAAAAAAAACCCGAAGTCATGGGGTGACAATAGATCTGACCAGGCCCGCGACATGACGGGTAGACCTGAGACACGACGGGTCTAGGTACAGGTCCAAGTTTTGGACCCAAAGAGTATTCGGGGTTCGGGTTCAGGTCCAGTTAGACCCGACCTGTTGCCACCCCTAATGATGAGGCTTATAGTAGAAGGAATAACTTTTCTTCCATTGAAACGGATGAAGCATTAATAACGCAATTTACTTAAAGGTAAAAAGTATGTTGTGGGGCACAAATTTAAAATTTATCTAATAATTTTTCTTACAAATATTGTGCTTATTATTTTGTTCTTTTAATAGATCGGTGTCAATTACAGGCCTCTTTCTCTTTTTGAAAAGAGTCAATTTTTTTTCAGTGAGAACGGAAGCCGTGACCTTTTAAACTAGAGCCCAAGTGACACATCTTGAAAAAAAAACAAAAGATGCCCAAAACCATATTCCTGCTACGTTCTTGAAAATCTTGTACAAAACACAAACAAAAAGACATGAACACATACCACGAGAGTTGTCTAGGTTTACGTCCTAGTCATGGTTGGTATTTCCTACCATCATTGAAGCAAAGTCTCTTTTGATCTCCTTTTGTGGAACTTAAGATACCTTGAGACATGATGATGGAGTATAAAACTTCATTCCTCTCTTGTTTTGGGTTTTCCCTCCCTCTAGGAGATCTCACTATCTCATAGACATGCAATCCTATAAATACCTTACTTTGGATAATGGGACCCTTAGGTACTTGTAACCCTAAACCATAGGACCCAAACCTAGTTCCCTTTACCAACTGATCTCATGCTTAGAAGCGAAAACTCGGCTTCCGCCTAACCTAAATACGTTATTCCTATCTTAAACCGAGTAAGACCATAGCAACCTAGTACTCCATAACCATATTCCATACTCCATGTAACCGAGGAAACAACCAAGAAGTCCCATAAAAGTCCCCATCATAAGGGAACCTAGACTAGAATTAACCGAACCTAAACCTTCTTAATTAACCCGACTCATTAGTAAAACCTTCCAAATTAGGGGAAACTACCCGTAAAACCTACCCAATTAAGCTTGCACACAATTAAGCAACTTCCAAATCAACCTTGAATACTAGACAAGGAACCCCTAAAGTATATTAGAGAACTAATTGCTTTTGATGCCCATAATTAAACCAAACCCTAAATTTTGGCACAAAATAATTAGAATAATAAAAATATATATTTTAGTTGGGTCATAAATCACAAAGTTTCCTAAAACTTCAATTCAAACAATAACTAGTACCGCATCACCGAAATGCCCTCTAATGACCCATACGGTAGTGGCTCAGATTGAGCCATCACTTGTGCAAGTCGATTATAATCCATTTTCTATAGGATGCAGTTGGCATACGGATGCATCCGTAGCGGTAGAAGTAAGGTGCACCTTCAAATTTTATCATGGTATATAATTTTGACATAAAATGTTGTTAGGATTATCTAAAAATCTATTTTTATATCTAATTATAAAATTTTAAATTTTAAAAATGGTTAAAATCAAATAGATCTATAAACATATTAAAATCTTGAAAATGGACGGTGTAAATAATATGTTGTAAAATGCACTACTTCTGAGACTTAAAATCTTTTTATTTTCATGGTTATATATCTCGATGTCGAGATGATCAATGAAAGGGTTTTTAAACATTAAAACTACCTTTTCCGATGGATTTTTGAAGTGCATATGTAGTTCTACATTACAAGGTTGCATCCTTATATAAACTTTTTCTTTTTATATATAAATAGGCTAGTTTTGTTTCTAAATTCTTGTAAAGACGTTCTCCTTGTTTTATAAGAATTCAGAAATTATCCATTTCAGTTATTGGGGAACTTTAGCCAACCCAACTGGTGGCCTATTGTGGACTACAATATGATGGAAACCCTTTCTCTATCCTTCTACTAATTTAGTTGACACGAAGCAGAGGAAGCTTGATCTTTATTTCCGAGTTTGGGGGTAAATAGTATGGTCCCCATTGAGCTGGTTTTTTACCTAAAACTGGTAAAAAAATAAGCCTCGAAATCCTATTTTGGAGTTGCTTTTGGGAGGCATAAACTCAACTACACAGGAAGGTCACAGGTAGCAATGCAGTGCATGTCACTGAAATCTATGAGGAGTGCATTACTATGGTCGCACTCGCGTCACAAGACCCATTTGACCTTTGAATTGAAATTTTTTGTGAATTTGTCTTCTTTTCCCGATGATTTTCTTATTCTCTGATACCCACTTTTGTTTTGAAAAAAAATTATAATAATGATAATTTTATATTTCATCAATCTTGCTTATAAAATACACATCTTAGGGTTATCTTTTCCTTGCGTGCCATAAAATAATAATAATAATAATAGGGGCAAGAAAAATATAGCGACCTTTTGAGGTCTATCATTTCAACTGTGCTAGGCTTATGTTGGAGTTATATACTTTCAAAGCCTTGACTCCACCATTTAATAACGGTTCTAGGGAACAGTAGTAGTGAACCAGAGTGTTTGACTCACCAAATCTTGGCGAACTGTGCTATTTGAGGGCCTCCTCTAGTCAAGGTCGATACGACTACAACTCATGATTGTGTGAGCCAAGGCTTGAGTATCAGCTATTTGGATCTGCGAATTTGAATTATTGGAAAAACCTATTCGAATAAGCCCCATGTAAAAAAGATGCGGCTTTGAGAGGACATGAGCAGAAATCCTTAACCTCGAGCCCTTTCACAACATGTACAGTGCTAGAGAGAGGTACCCCCCATATACAAGAGTTAATTCGGGATCGAACTATCTGTTGGTTCAACTTTGATAAGTGAAGAAGTACCCCTACCATAAAATGTGAGATATGCGTCTTGTTGGGCTAGCTTGAAAAACTGGCTTATAGTTTTGAGTTTAACCCAGTGGATTACCCAACTACCCAATTTTATTTCCTTAATGATCTTAATTTCTTTATTTATATTTTTTTCTAGATGCCAAACTTATTTATTTTGATGGAGAATGACTGAAAATGATTTTTTAAATTTTTTTTATGAATATTTTATTTGAGAAAAATGAATTTTAAAATTTACTTGGACCAAATTCCAATTAAGGAAAGGGCCCCACATGTGAGGTGGCACACAGGTGGCCAAGGTGTGCCACATGGCTGCCAAGTCATTCCATGTGGCTGACGTGGACATGATGGGGAGCCCATAGTGTGTGTGGCATGCCCCTTATGGGATGTTTGGTGGTGCATTTATTTTTGATAAGTGTAATTGGTTTTTAAAGTGCATTTGGCATTTTCTATAAATTGTAAAAAAATAGGTTTTCTATCAAATAGTGTTTTAGGTTAAAAAGCGTTTGTTATTGTGCTGATTTTTTATTGGATGCTTGTGTGAGCTATTATGAAGTTATGATACAATTGTGTGCTCTATGACAACACAAACGTATTATATGACTCCACAGTGTGAGATGTGTAAACTAAGAGAGAAAAGACCTTTTGATATTTGATTTTCAAATTAAATTTCGAGAGAGAATACAAGAGACTGGGACGCCCCACATAGAGCGCTTTCTTGAAATTGTTTTATGACCATTGATCACAAATATGAATAATGAGGATTTTGATATCTCAAATTAGGGTTTTTCAAATGCAAATGAATTTAAAATTCATTTAAGGGAAATTTAGAGATAATTTAGAATTTGTGTGGTGATTATGGTGATCAATCTCAATGCTTTTATGATAACTATGAATGGCGTTAATTAAGGCTAGAATTAAGCCTCTCTCACCCTATGGATGACCAATTATAAGGCTCCAATTTAATCACACGAAATGACCGTACAACCAACCACTATATAAAGGCACATTACCTAATTTTAAATAATTCTACCCATTAGAGGAAGGGAAAGGTCCCTTGTTCTTCATGCCTTGGCCATCCTATCTTGTGAGAGATCATATGAGAGAAATAGTGCATTAAAAGAGAAACTATCCCACAAACCTTGACGTAACTTGGAGAGAACTTTCTTCCCGACATTAGGCATCCCACTTTTTGCTATAAATCAATGCTAACAGTAAGAGAATCTTGATCCATTTGAGCTCATTTAATTTGCCCATTCTATACTAACTTTATATGCTGCCATACCTAGAGTATGCTACATGCTTTAGCATTTGAGCACTCTTCTTTATTCTTCACTTTGCTCAATTTTTCTGTGATTTAAATCAGAAATCAGTGAGTAAAAACCTTCGTTACTGTTCTAAAAAGTCATTTCCATAAGCCCACATTATGCCCAAACTGCCTTTTTCACTTCCCCAGCCATTTGCATGCTTTGATATCTCAAACTAGACACTATTTCTCTCACACACCCAAGAAATCTCATTCACTCCCACACGTGGTTAATCTAGGCCCTCTTTCATTGAGTTTATCTTGAGTTCTAGTGCCTTCAGTGCGGTTGAGATTGTCTCGGTGCATGCTTCCCTTGTGATTAAATTTGATCATTCAATCTCGCGCAATCAAGAGTGGTCATAATAAAGGGTGTAACTAAATCCCTTGGAGGTAATCCGGGAACTTAGGGTAAGTTAAATCGGCTTCTGCCTTACCCTATGAGTGCATGTTTGTTGTTTAATGTTGTGTTAGTGAGATAGAGCTTGGTTTGTTATATAATTGAAGTTATGTAACTAAAGCGAATTGTATTTTTGAGTAACACTGCATTGAGAAGTATCATACATCGTTAAGTGCTGTTCATGTAATTTTGAATCTCAATCTCATAGTTAGTTGAGTGGGAATTATCCTAGGGCTAATTGAAGTGATCCTTTTATGTCTTTGGAGTCTACGCAATTTAGTTTTTGAGGCTTATGCCTAGAGACTGTAATTTGAATGTAAGAGTTGTATTTTGAACCTTATCAGAGAAAGAATTACTGTTTTTATTATCTTGCTTGAGGCCTCTATATACTCCGATAAGTGGTAGCGAGCTTCAAGAGAGTTCTAAATCCCACCCAAATTAGTTTGTGTCCTAGGTGTGCACTAGTCTTAGTCGTGGTGATACTGGGAGCCAATTTGAAGGCATTACCCTTTGAAGTCACAGAGCAAGAAGATCTTGACTGGAATTCTAGGACTGTTTGGTGTTTTTCGAATGGTAAAACAAGCATTCTATGGTATTAACACATACAAGGGAATTTGATATTATTTTACATTTATCGCTTCTAGTTTAGGAGATTGGGTCACTCTTTGGAGTGTGCCAGTTCTGTATACCCAATTTGTAAGGAGCATGCACCTTTTGGCATCAGATTTTTGGGGTACAAAACAGTATGATCTTCAGCAGGGACCCAATTGATCTACCTTCAGAAAAGAAAAAAAAAAATAGAGAAAAACTCCTCATATATTGGAAGATATCAACATTTTATCAGAGGGTGCTCATTTTGTATTTTTTTTTTTACTGCACAATCATTTTTTAGACTCTCTAAGTCACGAGTTAGTAATCCCAATAACAAACACTCTTGGTGTCAAAACCTAAGTTTTTCTTGTGCCATTTTGAGTCTAGTTTCTACAAGAAAAGTCTCATAAAGAAATATTTCATATTTTTTAAGTTATGGCCCTAGATATGAGACGTGCTCAACCTGCAAAAACGAGGAAAGCCAAACAGGTATAACCCGTGAGGCAATCGGACTACACCCTTGTGAACTTCCATCATAGTATACTCAATCATGAGTCTCGTGGAATATTTGGTGTCTATTAGATTAGTGGGAGGTTTGTAATTTGGAAAGCAATGACTAGTCACTTTAGCTCAAAGCTTAAATTGGCTAATATACTTTTAGTATAAAATATAAGTGCTTGTGTACATTCCTTATATAAGGTGATAAGTGCAACTAAGTTTTGGCATCTTGATTCTAGATCTATGATCCTTGATTCAAAGCACAATTGGATGGGATTAGCCCATTCAAGACAATAGCATTTGTATGGGTTGTATCAGAAGCATGTATGGATGATATGTGGACTACGTGAGGAATTTGTGTGATATGACAACCTATGCGAGGATAATCAGTATGTTAGAGAAATGTCATTGACTAGTCTTTAAGGCGCTTCGTACCCTATCATATAATTTGTTTCGGGCTTTTCTAAATGCCAAGATAATGAAGTCAAGGTTTGGATTCTCACATCGTGGCAAACATTGTAATGCTAAGGTCCCGGCATATATGATTCATAGATTATGATGACGGTTGGCATATGATGATTTTTGGTTTCAAATGGGTTTTATGTTGAGATGAAATATTTCACAAACATAAAGACTTTTGCTATTATGGAAATAATCAAATCCTACACTAAAACAAATTTGCGTATGATAGGTGATGTGCGGACTAAAGGCCCAAAGATGGCAACTTTTATATATGGCAACTTCTATATATATATGAATAATGATTTTATGAGACCCTCCCACATCCATGTGTGTAGGATTTTAAAAGATCACCATTAAATTTGACACAGATCTCTAGAAAAGTTATCACATCGGTATGAAACTCGACTTTTGTAGATCTAAATCTTTAGAAGACATGCCAGACCACGCAGTAAGAATTTGATCCTAATTAGTTTTATTGTGGCCATGATTATAGTATGCCTTGATTATAAAAGTATTGACTAAGCAATACTCGATATATTGAGAGACACCCGAAAAGGGGTATTTCAACAATGTGCTGTGAATATATTATCATGTGTCATAAACCAATAATTATATTGAAGTGGAGTACTGCACAGTCACTAATAATTAAGAAGTATTAGAGTAACCTTTACTTGAGTTCTTTGTTGTTTTCAAGAGAGAACCTACAAGGAGGATAAAAAGAGTTTGTTTACCCCTAACCAATTTCAATGATTTTGAGAAGATAACCTTGTTAGGTTGAGTGGAAGAAAATTGATGAGTAGAATGATGAAACCATTTTAAAAGAAGTAGGTCTCGAATATGGAGGCTCTTTGTCTCCACCGATTTCACATAAGAATATATATATATATATATATATATATATAAAAGAAAACACTACACAACGCCTATAATCAATAATGAACAATGATTTCGTTTACCCCCATTACCGTCCAAAGTTTATCATGTGATCACGATTGTTCACTAGTGTTTCATTTTTCATTTTGTTTCTACAAATCAGAATGATCTGAATTTGAAACGTGTATTCATAAAAATAAGGGAATCTTCGGAAATTATGAAAAAAATATTTTACATGAAAAATATTGACCAAAATTCCCCTAAAACTTTTTTGGGGTATTTTGGTCAATTTATTTTTTACAGATATTTTTGTTTATATTTTATTAGATGCGCCTCAGTCATATGTACATACCTCCCAAATTTCAGGTCATTCCAATTTATGAAAAAAAAATGAAAAATAAAAC